>NW_025727052.1:0-5000 GCF_021461385.2 Schistocerca piceifrons | reverse complement strand
ATTCCCGCTGTCCGTATACATGAGCCGCGACCTGTACCACTTACGAGCGAGAGACGCGATCGCGTTGCTCACTGTACGGCGTCCGATACCGAGCCATCAGCATGTCGGTCCCCATGCGCGTTGCACTCGCACTCGCAGTCGCAAAAACGTGGGGCAAATATATTACGCGGAAGAGTTATAACAGACCGAGCCCCACTGCATGGGGGGAGTCTTTGTCACTAATGTACACAGATGGAACATTTTGGACTGGAACCAGATTACCCGTACACACGGCGCTGATTAGTAATCAATGCAGAGCCATCAAACTACAGCAAATATACACAACTGTCCGTATACATGCTGAAAGAGTCTGCCCAAAATGGGAACCACACGTCAGCCAGACACTCTGATCACGCACCACTCTCTGCTTCTAACAGGCGCACATACAATATGTAAGCACCAGCATGGAACAACATCCAGTGCATCTTCTCCGCCACATTACACAATCCACACTATCACAACCAGACCAGGAGGTCCGTGCGGAAAATACAATATCCCAGCCTTTCGACATCCACCATTGCGCAGACCAGGCACCAACACCCACACATGTCCTATACAACGGTGCACCCAACATCACAATAGTACCTCCTGTCACAGCGCACAAACAATGACATGAGTCAAAGACACAGGTCTCACACAAGCATAGAATTGGAGCGCCGCCTCTAATAAGCCAAAGGTGCATCCTGACGTGACAAATCTGATCATGTCACAAGCATTCACTTACTATAATCACTATCAACGAACCTGCCGCCCCCGCCCCCCCCCCCCCTACACCTTTCCGTACAACAACGTGTAACCTAACCTAACCTAACCTAACCTATGTTGTACCTTAACCTAACCTATGTTGTACCTTAACCTAACCTATGTTGTACCTTAACCTAACCTATGTTGTACCTTAACCTAACCTATGTTGTACCTTAACCTAACCTATGTTGTACCTTAACCTAACCTATGTTGTACCTTAACCTAACCTATGTTGTACCTTAACCTAACCCATGTTGTACCTTAACCTAACCCATGTTGTACCTTAACCTAACCCATGTTGTACCTTAACCTAACCCATGTTGTACCTTAACCTAACCCATGTTGTACCTTAACCTAACCCATGTTGTGCCTCAACCTAACCCATGTTGTGCCTCAACCTAACCCATGTTGTGCCTCAACCTAACCCATGTTGTGCCTTAACCTAACCCATGTTGTGCCTCAACCTAACCCATGTTGTGCCTTAACCTAACCCATGTTGTGCCTTAACCTAACCCATGTTGTGCCTTAACCTAACCCATGTTGTGCCTTAACCTAACCCATGTTGTGCCTTAACCTAACCCATGTTGTGCCTTAACCTAACCCATGTTGTGCCTTAACCTAACCCATGTTGTGCCTTAACCTAACCCATGTTGTCGCCTTAACGTAACCCACGTTGTCGCCTAAACCTGCTCTGTAATTGTTATACGACTCGTTCAATTACTGTAGTGTTGCCCACCCGCAACCCTCGCAATATAGTTCGCTACTCGCACTGCCCGCACCCCTGTGTATCGCTTCATGTTAAACACCTTGCAAGTCTTGCTCACTTTCCACATGCTCCTGCTGTACACTGTAATGTGGATGGCAGCAGGACGTACATGCCGCCCCTCCCCACGTCCCCACCTTGCCCCCTGCCTTCGCAAGCTGGTTGGTGAGAAGTTTGCATGTTCAATGCCCTTCGCATGCGACGTACTCAGGCTACGTTGTGGTGCGGCCTGTGTCAACTGTCCGCTGATGTCGTACGCGTGAACCACAATCTGTACTGCACATTCGTCCTTATGTACTGAATGATACATCGTGGCACATGTGTGACCGCACAACGACTGCGCCCAAAAACGGCGGACCATACAGTGCAAATATTGTGCACGCAGCTACGTGTCGTCTCCCTATGAGAGCTGGATTGCAGTGTGGTACGCCATAGAGACGTGTGGGAGGAACGGACGCCGTGGATGGCGATCAGCATGAGCTGTCTGTTGATGTATTCGGACCTAGTCGTCTCTCCTCACACACCGTGATGGCATGGTGCACCGCGTTCCATATCTGCGACATGCTACAGAGGCCGGTTGACAGTCGTTCGAGCAATGGACATCGCATACGTACGGGGGCCACCTTCCACGTATTGTCTAGGCGTGCACATTTTGTTGCGTGTATGTGGGCAGACGTAGTGTGGCGTGACACCTGACACAGGCATGCAATAATCGTTGAAGTTGCAAATGGCGATGGACGCCTGCGTTTTCTGGTGAAGTTACGCAAATGAACAAATGGTAACCTGTTGTGGTGCGGTTGTTCTCGCTAGGGGTGAATCGGTGATGGCGACGATAGGTTGAGGTACTAACCGGTTGTTCCAGCGATACCCACCATGCCGACGAAACTGAACGGCATCTGGGTGTGAAGCGATACGCGGCGGTGGCTGGGTGGGACCGTCCCCGGCCGGTGAGGGGGCGCCTCCCGGCGTGCTGGCCGCGCGGTGCGTGGGCGCACGCGCTACAGCCGGCTGGTGGGGGCGGCCAGTGGCAGGCGCGCCGGCCGACGGACGCGGCAGGCGTCGCAGCTGCGCGCCGGCGCACCCTGCGCGCGGCGCCGTGCGGCCAAAGTAGGTCCTCGCGGGCCCGGTGCGAAGCGCGGTGGACATCTTCAGTGTGCTGGTCCGATTGAGGACTGTGTGCGTTGAGGATGCGCCGCCGCCCGGCGCTCGGCGCCGCGACGCCGTCTGCTGCTCGGTCGCCCCAGCGGTTCTCGCTGGTGGTTTGTATCGCAGCTGTGCGGATGTGTTGGCGCGTGCGCTGTGCTGGGAGAGTTCGCTTCGGCACCCAAGTGGGGCTTTTGTCCTTCTGTGGCGCTGGCGTTGGAGCTGCCGGTCACCGTAGGTGGCGCGTGTTGTCTCCCGCCGGCAATGCCACGACAGCACGCTCCCGGGCCTCTGTCGGCAGCGGCAAGCTCAGTTGGGAGCACGGGTGGTCGCACCGAAAGCGTCTACTCGCCTAACTCCGGGCGATTGCGCCTCTCTCGAACCCGACCAAGTACTTGGGACGGCGCTGCGCGCCGCCGGGACCTGAGAGGGTTTCGAGGTGTATTGTGCAGGGGAGCTCAGCCTCCTCCTGTTTGCAGAATGATTGAGCGGGACGCTTGCGTGTTCGCGCGGGCCCCCGGGACACACTCCCGGGCGGCCGGCTGCTCAGCTCTAGTTGACGCAGCTCCCTGGTTGATCCTGCCAGTAGTCATATGCTTGTCTCAAAGATTAAGCCATGCATGTCTCAGTACAAGCCGCATTAAGGTGAAACCGCGAATGGCTCATTAAATCAGTTATGGTTCCTTAGATCGTACCCACGTTACTTGGATAACTGTGGTAATTCTAGAGCTAATACATGCAAACAGAGTCCCGACCAGAGATGGAAGGGACGCTTTTATTAGATCAAAACCAATCGGTCGGCTCGTCCGGTCCGTTTGCCTTGGTGACTCTGAATAACTTTGGGCTGATCGCACGGTCCTCGTACCGGCGACGCATCTTTCAAATGTCTGCCTTATCAACTGTCGATGGTAGGTTCTGCGCCTACCATGGTTGTAACGGGTAACGGGGAATCAGGGTTCGATTCCGGAGAGGGAGCCTGAGAAACGGCTACCCACATCCAAGGAAGGCAGCAGGCGCGCAAATTACCCACTCCCGGCACGGGGAGGTAGTGACGAAAAATAACGATACGGGACTCATCCGAGGCCCCGTAATCGGAATGAGTACACTTTAAATCCTTTAACGAGTATCTATTGGAGGGCAAGTCTGGTGCCAGCAGCCGCGGGTAATTCCAGCTCCAATAGCGTATATTAAAGTTGTTGCGGTTAAAAAGCTCGTAGTTGGATTTGTGTCCCACGCTGTTGGTTCACCGCCCGTCGGTGTTTAACTGGCATGTATCGTGGGACGTCCTGCCGGTGGGGCGAGCTGAAGGCGTGCGACCGCCTCGTGCGTGCTCGTGCGTCCCGAGGCGGACCCCGTTGAAATCCTACCAGGGTGCTCTTTATTGAGTGTCTCGGTGGGCCGGCACGTTTACTTTGAACAAATTAGAGTGCTTAAAGCAGGCAAGCCCGCCTGAATACTGTGTGCATGGAATAATGGAATAGGACCTCGGTTCTATTTTGTTGGTTTTCGGAACCCGAGGTAATGATTAATAGGGACAGGCGGGGGCATTCGTATTGCGACGTTAGAGGTGAAATTCTTGGATCGTCGCAAGACGAACAGAAGCGAAAGCATTTGCCAAGTATGTTTTCATTAATCAAGAACGAAAGTTAGAGGTTCGAAGGCGATCAGATACCGCCCTAGTTCTAACCATAAACGATGCCAGCCAGCGATCCGCCGCAGTTCCTCCGATGACTCGGCGGGCAGCCTCCGGGAAACCAAAGCTTTTGGGTTCCGGGGGAAGTATGGTTGCAAAGCTGAAACTTAAAGGAATTGACGGAAGGGCACCACCAGGAGTGGAGCCTGCGGCTTAATTTGACTCAACACGGGAAACCTCACCAGGCCCGGACACCGGAAGGATTGACAGATTGATAGCTCTTTCTTGATTCGGTGGGTGGTGGTGCATGGCCGTTCTTAGTTGGTGGAGCGATTTGTCTGGTTAATTCCGATAACGAACGAGACTCTAGCCTGCTAACTAGTCGCGTGACATCCTTCGTGCTGTCAGCGATTACTTTTCTTCTTAGAGGGACAGGCGGCTTCTAGCCGCACGAGATTGAGCAATAACAGGTCTGTGATGCCCTTAGATGTTCTGGGCCGCACGCGCGCTACACTGAAGGAATCAGCGTGTCTTCCTAGGCCGAAAGGTCGGGGTAACCCGCTGAACCTCCTTCGTGCTAGGATTGGGGCTTGCAATTGTTCCCCATGAACGAGGAATTCCCAGTAAGCGCGAGTCATAAGCTCGCGTTGATTACGTCCCTGCCCTTTGTACACACCG
>NW_025727051.1:27500-32500 GCF_021461385.2 Schistocerca piceifrons | reverse complement strand
GAGCACCCTGGTAGGATTTCAACGGGGTCCGCCTCGGGACGCACGAGCACGCACGGGGCGGTCGCACGCCTTCGGCTCGCCCCACCGGCAGGACGTCCCACGATACATGCCAGTTAAACACCGACGGGCGGTGAACCAACAGCGTGGGACACAAATCCAACTACGAGCTTTTTAACCGCAACAACTTTAATATACGCTATTGGAGCTGGAATTACCGCGGCTGCTGGCACCAGACTTGCCCTCCAATAGATACTCGTTAAAGGATTTAAAGTGTACTCATTCCGATTACGGGGCCTCGGATGAGTCCCGTATCGTTATTTTTCGTCACTACCTCCCCGTGCCGGGAGTGGGTAATTTGCGCGCCTGCTGCCTTCCTTGGATGTGGTAGCCGTTTCTCAGGCTCCCTCTCCGGAATCGAACCCTGATTCCCCGTTACCCGTTACAACCATGGTAGGCGCAGAACCTACCATCGACAGTTGATAAGGCAGACATTTGAAAGATGCGTCGCCGGTACGAGGACCGTGCGATCAGCCCAAAGTTATTCAGAGTCACCAAGGCAAACGGACCGGACGAGCCGACCGATTGGTTTTGATCTAATAAAAGCGTCCCTTCCATCTCTGGTCGGGACTCTGTTTGCATGTATTAGCTCTAGAATTACCACAGTTATCCAAGTAACGTGGGTACGATCTAAGGAACCATAACTGATTTAATGAGCCATTCGCGGTTTCACCTTAATGCGGCTTGTACTGAGACATGCATGGCTTAATCTTTGAGACAAGCATATGACTACTGGCAGGATCAACCAGGGAGCTGCGTCAACTAGAGCTGAGCAGCCGGCCGCCCGGGAGTGTGTCCCGGGGGCCCGCGCGAACACGCAAGCGTCCGCTCAATCATTCTGCAAACAGGAGGAGGCTGAGCTCCCCTGCACAATACACCTCGAAACCCTCTCAGGTCCCGGCGGCGCGCAGCGCCGTCCCAAGTACTTGGTCGGGTTCGAGAGAGGCGCAATCGCCCGGAGTTAGGCGAGTAGACGCTTTCGGTGCGACCACCCGTGCTCCCAACTGAGCTTGCCGCTGCCGACAGAGGCCCGGGAGCGTGCTGTCGTGGCATTGCCGGCGGGAGACAACACGCGCCACCTACGGTGACCGGCAGCTCCAACGCCAGCGCCACAGAAGGACAAAAGCCCCACTTGGGTGCCGAAGCGAACTCTCCCAGCACAGCGCACACGCCAACACATCCGCACAGCTGCGATACAAACCACCAGCGAGAACCGCTGGGGCGACCGAGCAGCAGACGGCGTCGCGGCGCCGAGCGCCGGGCGGCGGCGCATCCTCAACGCACACAGTCCTCAATCGGACCAGCACACTGCAGATGTCCACCGCGCTTCGCACCGGGCCCGCGAGGACCTACTTTGGCCGCACGGCGCCGCGCGCAGGGTGCGCCGGCGCGCAGCTGCGACGCCTGCCGCGTCCGTCGGCCGGCGCGCCTGCCACTGGCCGCCCCCACCAGCCGGCTGTAGCGCGTGCGCCCACGCACCGCGCGGCCAGCACGCCGGGAGGCGCCCCCTCACCGGCCGGGGACGGTCCCACCCAGCCACCGCCGCGTATCGCTTCACACCCAGATGCCGTTCAGTTTCGTCGGCATGGTGGGTATCGCTGGAACAACCGGTTAGTACCTCAACCTATCGTCGCCATCACCGATTCACCCCTAGCGAGAACAACCGCACCACAACGGGTTACCATTTCTTCATTTGCGTAACTTCACCAGAAAACGTAGGCGTCCATCGCCATTTGCAACTTCAACCATTATTGCATGCCTGTGTCAGGTGTCACGCCACACTACGTCTGCCCACATACACGCAACAAAATGTGCACGCCTAGACAATACGTGGAAGGTGGCCCCCGTACGTATGCGATGTCCATTGCTCGAACGACTGTCAACCGGCTTCTGTAGCATGTCGCAGATATGGAACGCGCTGCACCATGCCATCACGGTGTGTGAGGAGAGACGACTAGGTCCGAATACATCAACAGACAGCTCATGCTGATCGCCATCCACGGCGTCCGTTCCTCCCACACGTCTCTATGGCGTACCACACTGCAATCCAGCTCTCATAGGGAGACGACACGTAGCTGCGTGCACAATATTTGCACTGTATGGTCCGCCGTTTTTGGGCGCAGTCGTTGTACGGTCACACATGTGCCACGATGTATCATTCAGTACATAAGGACGAATGTGCAGTACAGATTGTGGTTCACGCGTACGACATCAGCGGACAGTTGACACAGGCCGCACCACAACGTAGCCTGCGTACGTCGCATGCGAAGGGCATTGAACATGCAAACTTGTCACCAACCACCTTGCGAAGGCAGGGGGCAAGGTGGGGACGTGGGGAGAGGTGGGGGGGGGGGGGGGCGGCATGTACGCCCTGCTGCCATCCACATTACAGTGTACAGCAGGAGCATGTGGAAAGTCAGCAAGACTTGCAAGGTGTTTAACATGAAGCGATACACAGGGGAGCGGGCAGTGCGAGTAGCGAACTATATTGCGAGGGTTGCGGGTGGGCAACACTACACTAATTGAACGAGTCGTATAACAATTACAGAGCAGGTTTAGGCGACAACGTGGGTTACGATAGGCGACAACGTGGGTTACGTTAGGGGACAACGTGGGTTACGTTAGGGGACAACGTGGGTTACGTTAGGGGACAACGTGGGTTACGTTAGGGGACAACGTGGGTTACGTTAGGGGACAACGTGGGTTACGTTAGGGGACAACGTGGGTTACGTTAGGGGACAACGTGGGTTAGGTTAAGGCACAACATGGGTTAGGTTAAGGCACAACATGGGTTAGGTTAAGGCACAACATGGGTTAGGTTAAGGCACAACATGGGTTAGGTTAAGGCACAACATGGGTTAGGTTACGGCACAACATGGGTTAGGTTAAGGCACAACATGGGTTAGGTTAGGGGACAACATGGGTTAGGTTAGGGGACAACATGGGTTAGGTTAAGGCACAACATGGGTTAGGTTAAGGCACAACATGGGTTAGGTTAGGGGACAACATGGGTTAGGTTAGGGCACAACATGGGTTAGGTTAGGGGACAACATGGGTTAGGTTAGGGGACAACATGGGTTAGGTTAGGGGACAACATGGGTTAGGTTAGGGGACAACATGGGTTAGGTTAGGGGACAACATGGGTTAGGTTAGGGGACAACATGGGTTAGGTTAGGGGACAACATGGGTTAGGTTAAGGCACAACATGGGTTAGGTTAGGGGACAACATGGGTTAGGTTAGGGGACAACATGGGTTAGGTTAGGGGACAACATGGGTTAGGTTAGGGGACAACATGGGTTAGGTTAAGGCACAACATGGGTTAGGTTAGGGCACAACATGGGTTAGGTTAGGGCACAACATGGGTTAGGTTAGGGCACAACATGGGTTAGGTTAGGGGACAACATGGGTTAGGTTAGGGGACAACATGGGTTAGGTTAGGGGACAACATGGGTTAGGTTAGGGGACAACATGGGTTAGGTTAGGGGACAACATGGGTTAGGTTAGGGGACAACATGGGTTAGGTTAGGGGACAACATGGGTTAGGTTAGGGGACAACATGGGTTAGGTTAGGGGACAACATGGGTTAGGTTAGGGGACAACATGGGTTAGGTTAAGGCACAACATGGGTTAGGTTAAGGCACAACATGGGTTAGGT
Organism: Schistocerca piceifrons; assembly: GCF_021461385.2. Lineage (NCBI taxonomy): Eukaryota > Metazoa > Arthropoda > Insecta > Orthoptera > Acrididae > Schistocerca > Schistocerca piceifrons. Next base: position 28,787 of record NW_025727051.1, on the reverse strand, counting down.
TAGGGGACAACATGGGTTAGGTTAGGGGACAACATGGGTTAGGTTAGGGGACAACATGGGTTAGGTTAAGGCACAACATGGGTTAGGTTAGGGGACAACATGGGTTAGGTTAAGGCACAACATGGGTTAGGTTAGGGGACAACATGGGTTAGGTTAGGGGACAACATGGGTTAGGTTAAGGCACAACATGGGTTAGGTTAAGGCACAACATGGGTTAGGTTAAGGCACAACATGGGTTAGGTTAGGGGACAACATGGGTTAGGTTAGGGGACAACTTGGGTTAGGTTAGGGGACAACATGGGTTAGGTTAAGGCACAACATGGGTTAGGTTAAGGCACAACATGGGTTAGGTTAGGGGACAACATGGGTTAGGTTAGGGGACAACATGGGTTAGGTTAGGGGACAACATGCGTTAGGTTAAGGCACAACATGGGTTAGGTTAGGGGACAACATGGGTTAGGTTAAGGCACAACATGGGTTAGGTTAGGGGACAACATGGGTTAGGTTAGGGGACAACATGGGTTAGGTTAAGGCACAACATGGGTTAGGTTAAGGCACAACATGGGTTAGGTTAAGGGACAACATGGGTTAGGTTAGGGGACAACTTGGGTTAGGTTAGGGGACAACATGGGTTAGGTTAAGGCACAACATGGGTTAGGTTAAGGCACAACATGGGTTAGGTTAAGGTACAACATGGGTTAGGTTAAGGTACAACATGGGTTAGGTTAGGTTACACGTTGTTGTAAGGAAAGGTGTGGGGGGGGGGGGGGGGGGCGGGGCGGCAGGTTCGTTGATAGTGATTATAGTAAGTGAATGCTTGTGACATGATGAGATTTGTCACGTCAGGATGCACCTTTGGCTTATTAGAGGCGGCGCTCCAATTCTATGCTTGTGTCAGACCTGTGTCTTTGACTCATGTCATTGTTTGTGCGCTGTGACAGGAGGTACTATTGTGATGTTGGGTGCACCGTTGTATAGGACATGTGTGGGTGTTGGTGCCTTATCTGCGCAATGGTGGATGTCGAAAGGGTGGGATATTCTATTTTCCGCATGGACCTCCTGGTCTGGTTGTGATAGTGTGGATTGTGTAATGTGGCGGAGAGGATGCACTGGATGTTGTTCCATGCTGGTGCTTACATATTGTATGTGCGCCTGTTAGAAGCAGAGAGTGGTGCGTGATCAGAGTGTCTGGCTGACGTGTGGTTCCCATTGTGGGCAGACTCTTTCAGCATGTATACGGACAGTTGTATATATTTTCTGTAGTTTGATGGCTCTGCATTGATTACT
>NW_025727051.1:12500-22500 GCF_021461385.2 Schistocerca piceifrons | reverse complement strand
TCCGCGCGCGAAGCAGGCGTTCCGGAAGGGCGCGGGCCAGAAGGAAGAGATTCATCACTTTCACCAGGACTTCGTGCGGCAGGCGCCGCAACTCCGCTGGGGTAAGGCCGTCCGGCCCGGCTGCTGATCCCCTGGGCGGCAACGCGGCGGCGACCTCCTCATGTGTGACCGGCCCCCATATGCACTCGAGAGCGACAGGCTCTGAGTGCGGGAGGAGGCGGTCACGAATGAAGCCCGCGGTGGAGATGGGCTTCTTGGTGAAGAGGTCCGCCCAGAAGTCCAGCAGACCAGGGATGGCAGGTGGCGGCTGGAGCAGGGTGCCATCCAAGAGGCCGCGCACGCAACGTGCACGCGACCGTCGGAAGGCATCCTGCGTTCTCGCGTACTCCCAGCGGCGCCGCTTGCGCTTCTGCGCCGGCGGCGCGGCAGGCGGCCGCTTCGATGGTTGGCGCGGCCGCTGTGTCCTGGTGATCGATCTCTCCCCTCTGGACCCGACCGACGCAAGGGCATCCGGGAGCATGCCCAGGATGACATCGGGCGGCGTGCCCCGCCCCAGACCTATGACACGATCCAGGGCAGAGAAACGCTGGGCGGAAGCGGGTAGCCCCGCCAGATGCTCCCAGATGGCGGCGTCAGTCGGCCCCTCCGGCGGCGGCCCGGTGGTGTCGGCCGCGAAGTCCTCGGCTGCGTCGACGGGCGGCGCAGCGGCCTCGCCCGCGTCAGGCAGCGGGCTCGCTGCTCCCCGGCGGGACGCCGGCTCTTCCCCCCGACCGATCTCAAGCGCCTCCATGAATTGGCGGACAAGCTGCTTGTGGGCAGCTTGCCGCCGTCGGCACTTGATTGCCTCGAGCGTTCGGTCGGGGAACATCCTGATGAGTTCTTGATTGACGAAGAAGAACCGGGCGTCCCTCTCAAGGAACAGTTCGGCCTCCGCCTTGGCGAGCGACAGGACTTCTTCCTCCGTCCACCTCGCGCGATGCCTCTCCGTGACGATCTCCGCGTTGGCGGCCGCAAGATGTTGGCGGCGGCGATGGACCCCGAGACCGTTCTTGGTTGTAAAGCTGCGGTGGCACTCACTACAGGTATACATAGCTGCAAAAGTTACAAGATTTTCGGCACGGCCGGTTGGCCGGCTAGGTGCTGGGGGAGTTGGGGTGGCACCTTCAGCGGAAGGGCCACCACTTATTCTCTGCTTACTGCCCCCAACTAAAAAAGGGATAGTGCGAGGGGGGGCTGGTAACCCCCCCAAGCCCCTGGTGCGGTCTTCCACTCTGCGAAATCAGCGGGCCCACGAGAAGGGGAGAAGACCGCAGGAGAGGAGAGGCTAAGAGGGCTAGGCCCATGTATTGCGCATCACTCTCCCTGTAACTATAACCCAAGGAAGGCACCTCGCAGCAGCAGCACGACTACATCAAGACCGCACTTCGAGAAGCCAAGTCCGGATGCAGCCACACCGCCGCCACTTGGCCACCTTAAGAGAGTCATAGTTACTCCCGCCGTTTACCCGCGCTTGCTTGAATTTCTTCACGTTGACATTCAGAGCACTGGGCAGAAATCACATTGCGTCAACACCCGCTAGGGCCATCGCAATGCTTTGTTTTAATTAGACAGTCGGATTCCCCCAGTCCGTGCCAGTTCTGAGTTGATCGTTGAATGGCGGCCGAAGAGAATCCGCGCACCCGCGCGCCCCCGGAGGAGCACGCTAAGGCGGACGCGGCCTCGCAGCAAGGAAGATCCGTGGGAGGCCAAGGCACGGGACCGCGCTCGGATCCTGCACGCAGGTTGAAGCACCGGGGCGCGAACGCCGCGCAGGCGCGCGCATCCTGCACCGCCGGCCAGCACGAGGCCGACCAACGGCGAGAGCAGACCACGCCCGCGCTAAACGCCCGCACTTACCGGCACCCCTACGGCACTCACCTCGCCCAGGCCCGGCACGTTAGCGCTGACCCACTTCCCGACCAAGCCCGACACGCCCCGATCCTCAGAGCCAATCCTTATCCCGAAGTTACGGATCCAATTTGCCGACTTCCCTTACCTACATTATTCTATCGACTAGAGGCTCTTCACCTTGGAGACCTGCTGCGGATATGGGTACGAACCGGCGCGACACCTCCACGTGGCCCTCTCCCGGATTTTCAAGGTCCGAGGGGAAGATCGGGACACCGCCGCAACTGCGGTGCTCTTCGCGTTCCAAACCCTATCTCCCTGCTAGAGGATTCCAGGGAACTCGAACGCTCATGCAGAAAAGAAAACTCTTCCCCGATCTCCCGACGGCGTCTCCGGGTCCTTTTGGGTTACCCCGACGAGCATCTCTAAAAGAGGGGCCCGACTTGTATCGGTTCCGCTGCCGGGTTCCGGAATAGGAACCGGATTCCCTTTCGCCCAACGGGGGCCAGCACAAAGCGCATCATGCTATGACGGCCCCCATCAACATCGGATTTCTCCTAGGGCTTAGGATCGACTGACTCGTGTGCAACGGCTGTTCACACGAAACCCTTCTCCGCGTCAGCCCTCCAGGGCCTCGCTGGAGTATTTGCTACTACCACCAAGATCTGCACCGACGGCGGCTCCAGGCAGGCTCACGCCCAGACCCTTCTGCGCCCACCGCCGCGACCCTCCTACTCGTCAGGGCTTCGCGGCCGGCCGCAAGGACCGGCCATGACTGCCAGACTGACGGCCGAGTATAGGCACGACGCTTCAGCGCCATCCATTTTCAGGGCTAGTTGCTTCGGCAGGTGAGTTGTTACACACTCCTTAGCGGATTCCGACTTCCATGGCCACCGTCCTGCTGTCTTAAGCAACCAACGCCTTTCATGGTTTCCCATGAGCGTCGATTCGGGCGCCTTAACTCGGCGTTTGGTTCATCCCACAGCGCCAGTTCTGCTTACCAAAAGTGGCCCACTTGGCACTCCGATCCGAGTCGTTTGCTCGCGGCTTCAGCATATCAAGCAAGCCGGAGATCTCACCCATTTAAAGTTTGAGAATAGGTTGAGGTCGTTTCGGCCCCAAGGCCTCTAATCATTCGCTTTACCGGATGAGACTCGTACGAGCACCAGCTATCCTGAGGGAAACTTCGGAGGGAACCAGCTACTAGATGGTTCGATTAGTCTTTCGCCCCTATACCCAGCTCCGACGATCGATTTGCACGTCAGAATCGCTACGGACCTCCATCAGGGTTTCCCCTGACTTCGTCCTGGCCAGGCATAGTTCACCATCTTTCGGGTCCCAACGTGTACGCTCTAGGTGCGCCTCACCTCGCAATGAGGACGAGACGCCCCGGGAGTGCGGAGGCCGCCGCCCCGTGAAGGGCGGGGAAGCCCCATCCTCCCTCGGCCCGCGCAAGGCGAGACCTTCACTTTCATTACGCCTTTAGGTTTCGTACAGCCCAATGACTCGCGCACATGTTAGACTCCTTGGTCCGTGTTTCAAGACGGGTCGTGAAATTGTCCAAAGCTGAAGCGCCGCTGACGGGAGCGATTATTCCGCCCGAGAGCATCCCGAGCCAACAGCGGCGCGGGTCCGGGGCCGGGCCAGGTAGGTCCGTCATCCGGGAAGAACCGCGCGCGCTTGCCGGGAGCCCGAGCGCCCAAAGGGGCGAATCGACTCCTCCAGATATACCGCCGGGCAGCCAGCCAGGACACCGGGGCTCTGCCCAACAGACGCGAACCGAGGCCCGCGGAAGGACAGGCTGCGCACCCGGGCCGTAGGCCGGCACCCAGCGGGTCGCGACGTCCTACTAGGGGAGAAGTGCGGCCCACCGCACACCGGAACGGCCCCACCCCGCGGCGAGTGGAAAGGCAACCGGACACGACCCCGCCGCGGATTGCTCCGCGCGGGCGGCCGGCCCCATCTGCCGAGGGCGGAGGCCAGTGGCCGGATGGGCGTGAATCTCACCCGTTCGACCTTTCGGACTTCTCACGTTTACCCCAGAACGGTTTCACGTACTTTTGAACTCTCTCTTCAAAGTTCTTTTCAACTTTCCCTCACGGTACTTGTTCGCTATCGGTCTCGTGGTCATATTTAGTCTCAGATGGAGTTTACCACCCACTTGGAGCTGCACTCTCAAGCAACCCGACTCGAAGGAGAGGTCCCGCCGACGCTCGCACCGGCCGCTACGGGCCTGGCACCCTCTACGGGCCGTGGCCTCATTCAAGTTGGACTTGGGCTCGGCGCGAGGCGTCGGGGTAGTGGACCCTCCCAAACACCACATGCCACGACAGGCGGCAGCCTGCGGGGTTCGGTGCTGGACTCTTCCCTGTTCGCTCGCCGCTACTGGGGGAATCCTTGTTAGTTTCTTTTCCTCCGCTTAGTAATATGCTTAAATTCAGCGGGTAGTCTCGCCTGCTCTGAGGTCGTTGTACGAGGTGTCGCACGCCACACCGCCAGCCGGCTGTGCACGCTACCGAGAAAGTACCGGTATGCGAACCGCCAGGCGACGGGCGCGCATCGCACGTTTGAGGAGACGCGGCCGGCCCCACAGGCGGCCGCGACACTCCCAGGTCTGCGAAGCGGGGCAAACGCCGCGCGCTTCAGTATACGTAGCCGACCCTCAGCCAGACGTGGCCCGGGAACGGAATCCATGGACCGCAATGTGCGTTCGAAACGTCGATGTTCATGTGTCCTGCAGTTCACATGTCGACGCGCAATTTGCTGCGTTCTTCATCGACCCACGAGCCGAGTGATCCACCGTCCTGGGTGATCTTTTCTCAAGTTTCCGCCGTCTCTTTCGAGACGGTCGCATAGGCGGGAGTGAGGCGTGTGGCGGCCCCTGTTCCAGCGTTCTGTGTCCAACGGCCTCACGGCCGACGGGCGTCGTACGGCTCCACACCGGAGCGGACAGGCACTCGGGCGAAAGTCATTCAAAACCGGCGCCAGGCGCCAGGTGCCGCAGGCCAGCCGCTCCAGCGCTTCAGCGCTCGTACCACACAACATTGCCGCTAGTTTTGAGAGGCACGCGTGGTTCCGCACGCGGCGCACGGCTACTGCGAGCCGTACAGGTAGCGTGTTGCGCGACACGACACGCACATCGAAAGACATGCAGTCTAGTCGGTAATGATCCTTCCGCAGGTTCACCTACGGAAACCTTGTTACGACTTTTACTTCCTCTAAATGATCAAGTTTGGTCATCTTTCCGGTAGCATCGGCAACGACAGAGTCAATGCCGCGTACCAGTCCGAAGACCTCACTAAATCATTCAATCGGTAGTAGCGACGGGCGGTGTGTACAAAGGGCAGGGACGTAATCAACGCGAGCTTATGACTCGCGCTTACTGGGAATTCCTCGTTCATGGGGAACAATTGCAAGCCCCAATCCCTAGCACGAAGGAGGTTCAGCGGGTTACCCCGACCTTTCGGCCTAGGAAGACACGCTGATTCCTTCAGTGTAGCGCGCGTGCGGCCCAGAACATCTAAGGGCATCACAGACCTGTTATTGCTCAATCTCGTGCGGCTAGAAGCCGCCTGTCCCTCTAAGAAGAAAAGTAATCGCTGACAGCACGAAGGATGTCACGCGACTAGTTAGCAGGCTAGAGTCTCGTTCGTTATCGGAATTAACCAGACAAATCGCTCCACCAACTAAGAACGGCCATGCACCACCACCCACCGAATCAAGAAAGAGCTATCAATCTGTCAATCCTTCCGGTGTCCGGGCCTGGTGAGGTTTCCCGTGTTGAGTCAAATTAAGCCGCAGGCTCCACTCCTGGTGGTGCCCTTCCGTCAATTCCTTTAAGTTTCAGCTTTGCAACCATACTTCCCCCGGAACCCAAAAGCTTTGGTTTCCCGGAGGCTGCCCGCCGAGTCATCGGAGGAACTGCGGCGGATCGCTGGCTGGCATCGTTTATGGTTAGAACTAGGGCGGTATCTGATCGCCTTCGAACCTCTAACTTTCGTTCTTGATTAATGAAAACATACTTGGCAAATGCTTTCGCTTCTGTTCGTCTTGCGACGATCCAAGAATTTCACCTCTAACGTCGCAATACGAATGCCCCCGCCTGTCCCTATTAATCATTACCTCGGGTTCCGAAAACCAACAAAATAGAACCGAGGTCCTATTCCATTATTCCATGCACACAGTATTCAGGCGGGCTTGCCTGCTTTAAGCACTCTAATTTGTTCAAAGTAAACGTGCCGGCCCACCGAGACACTCAATAAAGAGCACCCTGGTAGGATTTCAACGGGGTCCGCCTCGGGACGCACGAGCACGCACGGGGCGGTCGCACGCCTTCGGCTCGCCCCACCGGCAGGACGTCCCACGATACATGCCAGTTAAACACCGACGGGCGGTGAACCAACAGCGTGGGACACAAATCCAACTACGAGCTTTTTAACCGCAACAACTTTAATATACGCTATTGGAGCTGGAATTACCGCGGCTGCTGGCACCAGACTTGCCCTCCAATAGATACTCGTTAAAGGATTTAAAGTGTACTCATTCCGATTACGGGGCCTCGGATGAGTCCCGTATCGTTATTTTTCGTCACTACCTCCCCGTGCCGGGAGTGGGTAATTTGCGCGCCTGCTGCCTTCCTTGGATGTGGTAGCCGTTTCTCAGGCTCCCTCTCCGGAATCGAACCCTGATTCCCCGTTACCCGTTACAACCATGGTAGGCGCAGAACCTACCATCGACAGTTGATAAGGCAGACATTTGAAAGATGCGTCGCCGGTACGAGGACCGTGCGATCAGCCCAAAGTTATTCAGAGTCACCAAGGCAAACGGACCGGACGAGCCGACCGATTGGTTTTGATCTAATAAAAGCGTCCCTTCCATCTCTGGTCGGGACTCTGTTTGCATGTATTAGCTCTAGAATTACCACAGTTATCCAAGTAACGTGGGTACGATCTAAGGAACCATAACTGATTTAATGAGCCATTCGCGGTTTCACCTTAATGCGGCTTGTACTGAGACATGCATGGCTTAATCTTTGAGACAAGCATATGACTACTGGCAGGATCAACCAGGGAGCTGCGTCAACTAGAGCTGAGCAGCCGGCCGCCCGGGAGTGTGTCCCGGGGGCCCGCGCGAACACGCAAGCGTCCGCTCAATCATTCTGCAAACAGGAGGAGGCTGAGCTCCCCTGCACAATACACCTCGAAACCCTCTCAGGTCCCGGCGGCGCGCAGCGCCGTCCCAAGTACTTGGTCGGGTTCGAGAGAGGCGCAATCGCCCGGAGTTAGGCGAGTAGACGCTTTCGGTGCGACCACCCGTGCTCCCAACTGAGCTTGCCGCTGCCGACAGAGGCCCGGGAGCGTGCTGTCGTGGCATTGCCGGCGGGAGACAACACGCGCCACCTACGGTGACCGGCAGCTCCAACGCCAGCGCCACAGAAGGACAAAAGCCCCACTTGGGTGCCGAAGCGAACTCTCCCAGCACAGCGCACACGCCAACACATCCGCACAGCTGCGATACAAACCACCAGCGAGAACCGCTGGGGCGACCGAGCAGCAGACGGCGTCGCGGCGCCGAGCGCCGGGCGGCGGCGCATCCTCAACGCACACAGTCCTCAATCGGACCAGCACACTGCAGATGTCCACCGCGCTTCGCACCGGGCCCGCGAGGACCTACTTTGGCCGCACGGCGCCGCGCGCAGGGTGCGCCGGCGCGCAGCTGCGACGCCTGCCGCGTCCGTCGGCCGGCGCGCCTGCCACTGGCCGCCCCCACCAGCCGGCTGTAGCGCGTGCGCCCACGCACCGCGCGGCCAGCACGCCGGGAGGCGCCCCCTCACCGGCCGGGGACGGTCCCACCCAGCCACCGCCGCGTATCGCTTCACACCCAGATGCCGTTCAGTTTCGTCGGCATGGTGGGTATCGCTGGAACAACCGGTTAGTACCTCAACCTATCGTCGCCATCACCGATTCACCCCTAGCGAGAACAACCGCACCACAACGGGTTACCATTTCTTCATTTGCGTAACTTCACCAGAAAACGTAGGCGTCCATCGCCATTTGCAACTTCAACCATTATTGCATGCCTGTGTCAGGTGTCACGCCACACTACGTCTGCCCACATACACGCAACAAAATGTGCACGCCTAGACAATACGTGGAAGGTGGCCCCCGTACGTATGCGATGTCCATTGCTCGAACGACTGTCAACCGGCTTCTGTAGCATGTCGCAGATATGGAACGCGCTGCACCATGCCATCACGGTGTGTGAGGAGAGACGACTAGGTCCGAATACATCAACAGACAGCTCATGCTGATCGCCATCCACGGCGTCCGTTCCTCCCACACGTCTCTATGGCGTACCACACTGCAATCCAGCTCTCATAGGGAGACGACACGTAGCTGCGTGCACAATATTTGCACTGTATGGTCCGCCGTTTTTGGGCGCAGTCGTTGTACGGTCACACATGTGCCACGATGTATCATTCAGTACATAAGGACGAATGTGCAGTACAGATTGTGGTTCACGCGTACGACATCAGCGGACAGTTGACACAGGCCGCACCACAACGTAGCCTGCGTACGTCGCATGCGAAGGGCATTGAACATGCAAACTTGTCACCAACCACCTTGCGAAGGCAGGGGGCAAGGTGGGGACGTGGGGAGAGGTGGGGGGGGGGGGGGGGGCGGCATGTACGCCCTGCTGCCATCCACATTACAGTGTACAGCAGGAGCATGTGGAAAGTCAGCAAGACTTGCAAGGTGTTTAACATGAAGCGATACACAGGGGAGCGGGCAGTGCGAGTAGCGAACTATATTGCGAGGGTTGCGGGTGGGCAACACTACACTAATTGAACGAGTCGTATAACAATTACAGAGCAGGTTTAGGCGACAACGTGGGTTACGATAGGCGACAACGTGGGTTACGTTAGGGGACAACGTGGGTTACGTTAGGGGACAACGTGGGTTACGTTAGGGGACAACGTGGGTTACGTTAGGGGACAACGTGGGTTACGTTAGGGGACAACGTGGGTTACGTTAGGGGACAACGTGGGTTACGTTAGGGGACAACGTGGGTTAGGTTAAGGCACAACATGGGTTAGGTTAAGGCACAACATGGGTTAGGTTAAGGCACAACATGGGTTAGGTTAAGGCACAACATGGGTTAGGTTAAGGCACAACATGGGTTAGGTTACGGCACAACATGGGTTAGGTTAAGGCACAACATGGGTTAGGTTAGGGGACAACATGGGTTAGGTTAGGGGACAACATGGGTTAGGTTAAGGCACAACATGGGTTAGGTTAAGGCACAACATGGGTTAGGTTAGGGGACAACATGGGTTAGGTTAGGGCACAACATGGGTTAGGTTAGGGGACAACATGGGTTAGGTTAGGGGACAACATGGGTTAGGTTAGGGGACAACATGGGTTAGGTTAGGGGACAACATGGGTTAGGTTAGGGGACAACATGGGTTAGGTTAGGGGACAACATGGGTTAGGTTAGGGGACAACATGGGTTAGGTTAAGGCACAACATGGGTTAGGTTAGGGGACAACATGGGTTAGGTTAGGGGACAACATGGGTTAGGTTAGGGGACAACATGGGTTAGGTTAGGGGACAACATGGGTTAGGTTAAGGCACAACATGGGTTAGGTTAGGGCACAACATGGGTTAGGTTAGGGCACAACATGGGTTAGGTTAGGGCACAACATGGGTTAGGTTAGGGGACAACATGGGTTAGGTTAGGGGACAACATGGGTTAGGTTAGGGGACAACATGGGTTAGGTTAGGGGACAACATGGGTTAGGTTAGGGGACAACATGGGTTAGGTTAGGGGACAACATGGGTTAGGTTAGGGGACAACATGGGTTAGGTTAGGGGACAACATGGGTTAGGTTAGGGGACAACATGGGTTAGGTTAGGGGACAACATGGGTTAGGTTAAGGCACAACATGGGTTAGGTTAAGGCACAACATGGGTTAGGTTAGGGGACAACATGGGTTAGGTTAGGGGACAACATGGGTTAGGTTAGGGGACAACATGGGTTAGGTTAAGGCACAACATGGGTTAGGTTAGGGGACAACATGGGTTAGGTTAAGGCACAACATGGGTTAGGTTAG
>NW_025727051.1:0-5000 GCF_021461385.2 Schistocerca piceifrons | reverse complement strand
CCTTGTTACGACTTTTACTTCCTCTAAATGATCAAGTTTGGTCATCTTTCCGGTAGCATCGGCAACGACAGAGTCAATGCCGCGTACCAGTCCGAAGACCTCACTAAATCATTCAATCGGTAGTAGCGACGGGCGGTGTGTACAAAGGGCAGGGACGTAATCAACGCGAGCTTATGACTCGCGCTTACTGGGAATTCCTCGTTCATGGGGAACAATTGCAAGCCCCAATCCCTAGCACGAAGGAGGTTTCAGCGGGTTACCCCGACCTTTCGGCCTAGGAAGACACGCTGATTCCTTCAGTGTAGCGCGCGTGCGGCCCAGAACATCTAAGGGCATCACAGACCTGTTATTGCTCAATCTCGTGCGGCTAGAAGCCGCCTGTCCCTCTAAGAAGAAAAGTAATCGCTGACAGCACGAAGGATGTCACGCGACTAGTTAGCAGGCTAGAGTCTCGTTCGTTATCGGAATTAACCAGACAAATCGCTCCACCAACTAAGAACGGCCATGCACCACCACCCACCGAATCAAGAAAGAGCTATCAATCTGTCAATCCTTCCGGTGTCCGGGCCTGGTGAGGTTTCCCGTGTTGAGTCAAATTAAGCCGCAGGCTCCACTCCTGGTGGTGCCCTTCCGTCAATTCCTTTAAGTTTCAGCTTTGCAACCATACTTCCCCCGGAACCCAAAAGCTTTGGTTTCCCGGAGGCTGCCCGCCGAGTCATCGGAGGAACTGCGGCGGATCGCTGGCTGGCATCGTTTATGGTTAGAACTAGGCGGTATCTGATCGCCTTCGAACCTCTAACTTTCGTTCTTGATTAATGAAAACATACTTGGCAAATGCTTTCGCTTCTGTTCGTCTTGCGACGATCCAAGAATTTCACCTCTAACGTCGCAATACGAATGCCCCCGCCTGTCCCTATTAATCATTACCTCGGGTTCCGAAACCAACAAAATAGAACCGAGGTCCTATTCCATTATTCCATGCACACAGTATTCAGGCGGGCTTGCCTGCTTTAAGCACTCTAATTTGTTCAAAGTAAACGTGCCGGCCCACCGAGACACTCAATAAAGAGCACCCTGGTAGGATTTCAACGGGGTCCGCCTCGGGACGCACGAGCACGCACGGGGCGGTCGCACGCCTTCGGCTCGCCCCACCGGCAGGACGTCCCACGATACATGCCAGTTAAACACCGACGGGCGGTGAACCAACAGCGTGGGACACAAATCCAACTACGAGCTTTTTAACCGCAACAACTTTAATATACGCTATTGGAGCTGGAATTACCGCGGCTGCTGGCACCAGACTTGCCCTCCAATAGATACTCGTTAAAGGATTTAAAGTGTACTCATTCCGATTACGGGGCCTCGGATGAGTCCCGTATCGTTATTTTCGTCACTACCTCCCCGTGCCGGGAGTGGGGTAATTTGCGCGCCTGCTGCCTTCCTTGGATGTGGTAGCCGTTTCTCAGGCTCCCTCTCCGGAATCGAACCCTGATTCCCCGTTACCCGTTACAACCATGGTAGGCGCAGAACCTACCATTCGACAGTTGATAAGGCAGACATTTGAAAGATGCGTCGCCGGTACGAGGACCGTGCGATCAGCCCAAAGTTATTCAGAGTCACCAAGGCAAACGGACCGACGAGCCGACCGATTGGTTTTGATCTAATAAAAGCGTCCCTTCCATCTCTGGTCGGGACTCTGTTTTGCATGTATTAGCTCTAGAATTACCACAGTTATCCAAGTAACGTGGGTACGATCTAAGGAACCATAACTGATTTAATGAGCCATTCGCGGTTTCACCTTAATGCGGCTTGTACTGAGACATGCATGGCTTAATCTTTGAGACAAGCATATGACTACTGGCAGGATCAACCAGGGAGCTGCGTCAACTAGAGCTGAGCAGCCGGCCGCCCGGGAGTGTGTCCCGGGGGCCCGCGCGAACACGCAAGCGTCCGCTCAATCATTCTGCAAACAGGAGGAGGCTGAGCTCCCCTGCACAATACACCTCGAAACCCTCTCAGGTCCCGGCGGCGCGCAGCGCCGTCCCAAGTACTTGGTCGGGTTCGAGAGAGGCGCAATCGCCCGGAGTTAGGCGAGTAGACGCTTTCGGTGCGACCACCCGTGCTCCCAACTGAGCTTGCCGCTGCCGACAGAGGCCCGGGAGCGTGCTGTCGTGGCATTGCCGGCGGGAGACAACACGCGCCACCTACGGTGACCGGCAGCTCCAACGCCAGCGCCACAGAAGGACAAAAGCCCCACTTGGGTGCCGAAGCGAACTCTCCCAGCACAGCGCACACGCCAACACATCCGCACAGCTGCGATACAAACCACCAGCGAGAACCGCTGGGGCGACCGAGCAGCAGACGGCGTCGCGGCGCCGAGCGCCGGGCGGCGGCGCATCCTCAACGCACACAGTCCTCAATCGGACCAGCACACTGCAGATGTCCACCGCGCTTCGCACCGGGCCCGCGAGGACCTACTTTGGCCGCACGGCGCCGCGCGCAGGGTGCGCCGGCGCGCAGCTGCGACGCCTGCCGCGTCCGTCGGCCGGCGCGCCTGCCACTGGCCGCCCCCACCAGCCGGCTGTAGCGCGTGCGCCCACGCACCGCGCGGCCAGCACGCCGGGAGGCGCCCCTCACCGCCGGGGACGGTCCCACCCAGCCACCGCCGCGTATCGCTTCACACCCAGATGCCGTTCAGTTTCGTCGGCATGGTGGGTATCGCTGGAACAACCGGTTAGTACCTCAACCTATCGTCGCCATCACCGATTCACCCCTAGCGAGAACAACCGCACCACAACGGGTTACCATTTCTTCATTTGCGTAACTTCACCAGAAAACGTAGGCGTCCATCGCCATTTGCAACTTCAACCATTATTGCATGCCTGTGTCAGGTGTCACGCCACACTACGTCTGCCCACATACACGCAACAAAATGTGCACGCCTAGACAATACGTGGAAGGTGGCCCCCGTACGTATGCGATGTCCATTGCTCGAACGACTGTCAACCGGCTTCTGTAGCATGTCGCAGATATGGAACGCGCTGCACCATGCCATCACGGTGTGTGAGGAGAGACGACTAGGTCCGAATACATCAACAGACAGCTCATGCTGATCGCCATCCACGGCGTCCGTTCCTCCCACACGTCTCTATGGCGTACCACACTGCAATCCAGCTCTCATAGGGAGACGACACGTAGCTGCGTGCACAATATTTGCACTGTATGGTCCGCCGTTTTTGGGCGCAGTCGTTGTACGGTCACACATGTGCCACGATGTATCATTCAGTACATAAGGACGAATGTGCAGTACAGATTGTGGTTCACGCGTACGACATCAGCGGACAGTTGACACAGGCCGCACCACAACGTAGCCTGCGTACGTCGCCTGCGAAGGGCATTGAACATGCAAACTTGTCACCAACCACCTTGCGAAGGCAGGGGGCAAGGTGGGGACGTGGGGAGAGGTGGGGGGGGGGGGGCGGCATGTACGCCCTGCTGCCATCCACATTACAGTGTACAGCAGGAGCATGTGGAAAGTCAGCAAGACTTGCAAGGTGTTTAACATGAAGCGATACACAGGGGAGCGGGCAGTGCGAGTAGCGAACTATATTGCGAGGGTTGCGGGTGGGCAACACTACACTAATTGAACGAGTCGTATAACAATTACAGAGCAGGTTTAGGCGACAACGTGGGTTACGATAGGCGACAACGTGGGTTACGTTAGGGGACAACGTGGGTTACGTTAGGGGACAACGTGGGTTACGTTAGGGGACAACGTGGGTTACGTTAGGGGACAACGTGGGTTACGTTAGGGGACAACGTGGGTTACGTTAGGGGACAACGTGGGTTACGTTAGGGGACAACGTGGGTTAGGTTAAGGCACAACATGGGTTAGGTTAAGGCACAACATGGGTTAGGTTAAGGCACAACATGGGTTAGGTTAAGGCACAACATGGGTTAGGTTAAGGCACAACATGGTTTAGGTTACGGCACAGACATGGGTTAGGTTAAGGCACAACATGGGTTAGGTTAGGGGACAACATGGGTTAGGTTAGGGGACAACATGGGTTAGGTTAGGGCACAACATGGGTTAGGTTAAGGCACAACATGGGTTAGGTTAGGGGACAACATGGGTTAGGTTAGGGCACAACATGGGTTAGGTTAGGGGGACAACATGGGTTAGGTTAGGGGACAACATGGGTTAGGTTAGGGGACAACATGGGTTAGGTTAGGGGACAACATGGGTTAGGTTAGGGGACAACATGGGTTAGGTTAGGGGACAACATGGGTTAGGTTAGGGGACAACATGGGTTAGGTTAAGGCACAACATGGGTTAGGTTAGGGGACAACATGGGTTAGGTTAGGAGGACAACATGGGTTAGGTTAGGGGACAACATGGGTTAGGTTAGGGGACAACATGGGTTAGGTTAAGGCACAACATGGGTTAGGTTAGGGCACAACATGGGTTAGGTTAGGGCACAACATGGAGTTAGGTTAGGGGCACAACATGGGTTAGGTTAGGGGACAACATGGGTTAGGTTAGGGGACAACATGGGTTAGGTTAGGGGACAACATGGGTTAGGTTAGGGGACAACATGGGTTAGGTTAGGGGACAACATGGGTTAGGTTAGGGACAACATGGGTTAGGTTAGGGACAACATGGGTTAGGTTAGGGGACAACATGGGTTAGGTTAGGTGGAACAACATGGGTTAGGTTAGGGGACAACATGGGTTAGGTAAGGCACAACATGGGTTAGGTTAGGGCACAACATGGGTTAGGTTAGGGGACAACATGGGTTAGGTTAGGGGACAACATGGGTTAGGTTAGGGGACAACATGGGTTAGGTTAAGGCACAACATGGGTTAGGTTAGGGGACAACATGGGTTAGGTTAAGGCACAACATGGGTTAGGTTAGGGGGACAACATGGGTTAGGTTAGGGGACAACATGGGTTAGGTTAAGGCACAACATGGGTTAGGTTAAGGCACAACATGGGTTAG
>NW_025727050.1:50000-52500 GCF_021461385.2 Schistocerca piceifrons | reverse complement strand
CCAGTGCATCTTCTCCGCCACATTACACAATCCACACTATCACAACCAGACCAGGAGGTCCGTGCGGAAAATACAATATCCCAGCCTTTCGACATCCACCATTGCGCAGACCAGGCACCAACACCCACACATGTCCTATACAACGGTGCACCCAACATCACAATAGTACCTCCTGTCACAGCGCACAAACAATGACATGAGTCAAAGACACAGGTCTCACACAAGCATAGAATTGGAGCGCCGCCTCTAATAAGCCAAAGGTGCATCCTGACGTGACAAATCTGATCATGTCACAAGCATTCACTTACTATAATCACTATCAACGAACCTGCCGCCCCCGCCCCCCCCCCCTACACCTTTCCGTACAACAACGTGTAACCTAACCTAACCTAACCTAACCTATGTTGTACCTTAACCTAACCTATGTTGTACCTTAACCTAACCTATGTTGTACCTTAACCTAACCTATGTTGTACCTTAACCTAACCTATGTTGTACCTTAACCTAACCTATGTTGTACCTTAACCTAACCTATGTTGTACCTTAACCTAACCTATGTTGTACCTTAACCTAACCCATGTTGTACCTTAACCTAACCCATGTTGTACCTTAACCTAACCCATGTTGTACCTTAACCTAACCCATGTTGTACCTTAACCTAACCCATGTTGTACCTTAACCTAACCCATGTTGTGCCTCAACCTAACCCATGTTGTGCCTCAACCTAACCCATGTTGTGCCTCAACCTAACCCATGTTGTGCCTCAACCTAACCCATGTTGTGCCTTAACCTAACCCATGTTGTGCCTCAACCTAACCCATGTTGTGCCTTAACCTAACCCATGTTGTGCCTTAACCTAACCCATGTTGTGCCTTAACCTAACCCATGTTGTGCCTTAACCTAACCCATGTTGTGCCTTAACCTAACCCATGTTGTGCCTTAACCTAACCCATGTTGTGCCTTAACCTAACCCATGTTGTGCCTTAACCTAACCCATGTTGTGCCTTAACCTAACCCATGTTGTGCCTTAACCTAACCCATGTTGTCGCCTTAACGTAACCCACGTTGTCGCCTAAACCTGCTCTGTAATTGTTATACGACTCGTTCAATTACTGTAGTGTTGCCCACCCGCAACCCTCGCAATATAGTTCGCTACTCGCACTGCCCGCACCCCTGTGTATCGCTTCATGTTAAACACCTTGCAAGTCTTGCTCACTTTCCACATGCTCCTGCTGTACACTGTAATGTGGATGGCAGCAGGACGTACATGCCGCCCCTCCCCACGTCCCCACCTTGCCCCCTGCCTTCGCAAGCTGGTTGGTGAGAAGTTTGCATGTTCAATGCCCTTCGCATGCGACGTACTCAGGCTACGTTGTGGTGCGGCCTGTGTCAACTGTCCGCTGATGTCGTACGCGTGAACCACAATCTGTACTGCACATTCGTCCTTATGTACTGAATGATACATCGTGGCACATGTGTGACCGCACAACGACTGCGCCCAAAAACGGCGGACCATACAGTGCAAATATTGTGCACGCAGCTACGTGTCGTCTCCCTATGAGAGCTGGATTGCAGTGTGGTACGCCATAGAGACGTGTGGGAGGAACGGACGCCGTGGATGGCGATCAGCATGAGCTGTCTGTTGATGTATTCGGACCTAGTCGTCTCTCCTCACACACCGTGATGGCATGGTGCACCGCGTTCCATATCTGCGACATGCTACAGAGGCCGGTTGACAGTCGTTCGAGCAATGGACATCGCATACGTACGGGGGCCACCTTCCACGTATTGTCTAGGCGTGCACATTTTGTTGCGTGTATGTGGGCAGACGTAGTGTGGCGTGACACCTGACACAGGCATGCAATAATCGTTGAAGTTGCAAATGGCGATGGACGCCTGCGTTTTCTGGTGAAGTTACGCAAATGAACAAATGGTAACCTGTTGTGGTGCGGTTGTTCTCGCTAGGGGTGAATCGGTGATGGCGACGATAGGTTGAGGTACTAACCGGTTGTTCCAGCGATACCCACCATGCCGACGAAACTGAACGGCATCTGGGTGTGAAGCGATACGCGGCGGTGGCTGGGTGGGACCGTCCCCGGCCGGTGAGGGGGCGCCTCCCGGCGTGCTGGCCGCGCGGTGCGTGGGCGCACGCGCTACAGCCGGCTGGTGGGGGCGGCCAGTGGCAGGCGCGCCGGCCGACGGACGCGGCAGGCGTCGCAGCTGCGCGCCGGCGCACCCTGCGCGCGGCGCCGTGCGGCCAAAGTAGGTCCTCGCGGGCCCGGTGCGAAGCGCGGTGGACATCTTCAGTGTGCTGGTCCGATTGAGGACTGTGTGCGTTGAGGATGCGCCGCCGCCCGGCGCTCGGCGCCGCGACGCCGTCTGCTGCTCGGTCGCCCCAGCGGTTCTCGCTGGTGGTTTGTATCGCAGCTGTGCGGATGTGTTGGCGCGTGCGCTGTGCTGGGAGAGTTCGCTTCGGCACCCAAGTGGGGCTTTTGTCCTT
>NW_025727050.1:37500-40000 GCF_021461385.2 Schistocerca piceifrons | reverse complement strand
TCCCCACCTTGCCCCCTGCCTTCGCAAGCTGGTTGGTGAGAAGTTTGCATGTTCAATGCCCTTCGCATGCGACGTACTCAGGCTACGTTGTGGTGCGGCCTGTGTCAACTGTCCGCTGATGTCGTACGCGTGAACCACAATCTGTACTGCACATTCGTCCTTATGTACTGAATGATACATCGTGGCACATGTGTGACCGCACAACGACTGCGCCCAAAAACGGCGGACCATACAGTGCAAATATTGTGCACGCAGCTACGTGTCGTCTCCCTATGAGAGCTGGATTGCAGTGTGGTACGCCATAGAGACGTGTGGGAGGAACGGACGCCGTGGATGGCGATCAGCATGAGCTGTCTGTTGATGTATTCGGACCTAGTCGTCTCTCCTCACACACCGTGATGGCATGGTGCACCGCGTTCCATATCTGCGACATGCTACAGAGGCCGGTTGACAGTCGTTCGAGCAATGGACATCGCATACGTACGGGGGCCACCTTCCACGTATTGTCTAGGCGTGCACATTTTGTTGCGTGTATGTGGGCAGACGTAGTGTGGCGTGACACCTGACACAGGCATGCAATAATCGTTGAAGTTGCAAATGGCGATGGACGCCTGCGTTTTCTGGTGAAGTTACGCAAATGAACAAATGGTAACCTGTTGTGGTGCGGTTGTTCTCGCTAGGGGTGAATCGGTGATGGCGACGATAGGTTGAGGTACTAACCGGTTGTTCCAGCGATACCCACCATGCCGACGAAACTGAACGGCATCTGGGTGTGAAGCGATACGCGGCGGTGGCTGGGTGGGACCGTCCCCGGCCGGTGAGGGGGCGCCTCCCGGCGTGCTGGCCGCGCGGTGCGTGGGCGCACGCGCTACAGCCGGCTGGTGGGGGCGGCCAGTGGCAGGCGCGCCGGCCGACGGACGCGGCAGGCGTCGCAGCTGCGCGCCGGCGCACCCTGCGCGCGGCGCCGTGCGGCCAAAGTAGGTCCTCGCGGGCCCGGTGCGAAGCGCGGTGGACATCTTCAGTGTGCTGGTCCGATTGAGGACTGTGTGCGTTGAGGATGCGCCGCCGCCCGGCGCTCGGCGCCGCGACGCCGTCTGCTGCTCGGTCGCCCCAGCGGTTCTCGCTGGTGGTTTGTATCGCAGCTGTGCGGATGTGTTGGCGCGTGCGCTGTGCTGGGAGAGTTCGCTTCGGCACCCAAGTGGGGCTTTTGTCCTTCTGTGGCGCTGGCGTTGGAGCTGCCGGTCACCGTAGGTGGCGCGTGTTGTCTCCCGCCGGCAATGCCACGACAGCACGCTCCCGGGCCTCTGTCGGCAGCGGCAAGCTCAGTTGGGAGCACGGGTGGTCGCACCGAAAGCGTCTACTCGCCTAACTCCGGGCGATTGCGCCTCTCTCGAACCCGACCAAGTACTTGGGACGGCGCTGCGCGCCGCCGGGACCTGAGAGGGTTTCGAGGTGTATTGTGCAGGGGAGCTCAGCCTCCTCCTGTTTGCAGAATGATTGAGCGGACGCTTGCGTGTTCGCGCGGGCCCCCGGGACACACTCCCGGGCGGCCGGCTGCTCAGCTCTAGTTGACGCAGCTCCCTGGTTGATCCTGCCAGTAGTCATATGCTTGTCTCAAAGATTAAGCCATGCATGTCTCAGTACAAGCCGCATTAAGGTGAAACCGCGAATGGCTCATTAAATCAGTTATGGTTCCTTAGATCGTACCCACGTTACTTGGATAACTGTGGTAATTCTAGAGCTAATACATGCAAACAGAGTCCCGACCAGAGATGGAAGGGACGCTTTTATCAGATCAAAACCAATCGGTCGGCTCGTCCGGTCCGTTTGCCTTGGTGACTCTGAATAACTTTGGGCTGATCGCACGGTCCTCGTACCGGCGACGCATCTTTCAAATGTCTGCCTTATCAACTGTCGATGGTAGGTTCTGCGCCTACCATGGTTGTAACGGGTAACGGGGAATCAGGGTTCGATTCCGGAGAGGGAGCCTGAGAAACGGCTACCACATCCAAGGAAGGCAGCAGGCGCGCAAATTACCCACTCCCGGCACGGGGAGGTAGTGACGAAAAATAACGATACGGGACTCATCCGAGGCCCCGTAATCGGAATGAGTACACTTTAAATCCTTTAACGAGTATCTATTGGAGGGCAAGTCTGGTGCCAGCAGCCGCGGTAATTCCAGCTCCAATAGCGTATATTAAAGTTGTTGCGGTTAAAAAGCTCGTAGTTGGATTTGTGTCCCACGCTGTTGGTTCACCGCCCGTCGGTGTTTAACTGGCATGTATCGTGGGACGTCCTGCCGGTGGGGCGAGCTGAAGGCGTGCGACCGCCTCGTGCGTGCTCGTGCGTCCCGAGGCGGACCCCGTTGAAATCCTACCAGGGTGCTCTTTATTGAGTGTCTCGGTGGGCCGGCACGTTTACTTTGAACAAATTAGAGTGCTTAAAGCAGGCAAGCCCGCCTGAATACTGTGTGCATGGAATAATGGAATAGGACCTCGGT
>NW_025727050.1:27500-30000 GCF_021461385.2 Schistocerca piceifrons | reverse complement strand
TGCATCTTCTCCGCCACATTACACAATCCACACTATCACAACCAGACCAGGAGGTCCGTGCGGAAAATACAATATCCCAGCCTTTCGACATCCACCATTGCGCAGACCAGGCACCAACACCCACACATGTCCTATACAACGGTGCACCCAACATCACAATAGTACCTCCTGTCACAGCGCACAAACAATGACATGAGTCAAAGACACAGGTCTCACACAAGCATAGAATTGGAGCGCCGCCTCTAATAAGCCAAAGGTGCATCCTGACGTGACAAATCTGATCATGTCACAAGCATTCACTTACTATAATCACTATCAACGAACCTGCCGCCCCCGCCCCCCCCCCCCCTACACCTTTCCGTACAACAACGTGTAACCTAACCTAACCTAACCTAACCTATGTTGTACCTTAACCTAACCTATGTTGTACCTTAACCTAACCTATGTTGTACCTTAACCTAACCTATGTTGTACCTTAACCTAACCTATGTTGTACCTTAACCTAACCTATGTTGTACCTTAACCTAACCTATGTTGTACCTTAACCTAACCCATGTTGTACCTTAACCTAACCCATGTTGTACCTTAACCTAACCCATGTTGTACCTTAACCTAACCCATGTTGTACCTTAACCTAACCCATGTTGTACCTTAACCTAACCCATGTTGTGCCTCAACCTAACCCATGTTGTGCCTCAACCTAACCCATGTTGTGCCTCAACCTAACCCATGTTGTGCCTCAACCTAACCCATGTTGTGCCTTAACCTAACCCATGTTGTGCCTCAACCTAACCCATGTTGTGCCTTAACCTAACCCATGTTGTGCCTTAACCTAACCCATGTTGTGCCTTAACCTAACCCATGTTGTGCCTTAACCTAACCCATGTTGTGCCTTAACCTAACCCATGTTGTGCCTTAACCTAACCCATGTTGTGCCTTAACCTAACCCATGTTGTGCCTTAACCTAACCCATGTTGTGCCTTAACCTAACCCATGTTGTGCCTTAACCTAACCCATGTTGTCGCCTTAACGTAACCCACGTTGTCGCCTAAACCTGCTCTGTAATTGTTATACGACTCGTTCAATTACTGTAGTGTTGCCCACCCGCAACCCTCGCAATATAGTTCGCTACTCGCACTGCCCGCACCCCTGTGTATCGCTTCATGTTAAACACCTTGCAAGTCTTGCTCACTTTCCACATGCTCCTGCTGTACACTGTAATGTGGATGGCAGCAGGACGTACATGCCGCCCCTCCCCACGTCCCCACCTTGCCCCCTGCCTTCGCAAGCTGGTTGGTGAGAAGTTTGCATGTTCAATGCCCTTCGCATGCGACGTACTCAGGCTACGTTGTGGTGCGGCCTGTGTCAACTGTCCGCTGATGTCGTACGCGTGAACCACAATCTGTACTGCACATTCGTCCTTATGTACTGAATGATACATCGTGGCACATGTGTGACCGCACAACGACTGCGCCCAAAAACGGCGGACCATACAGTGCAAATATTGTGCACGCAGCTACGTGTCGTCTCCCTATGAGAGCTGGATTGCAGTGTGGTACGCCATAGAGACGTGTGGGAGGAACGGACGCCGTGGATGGCGATCAGCATGAGCTGTCTGTTGATGTATTCGGACCTAGTCGTCTCTCCTCACACACCGTGATGGCATGGTGCACCGCGTTCCATATCTGCGACATGCTACAGAGGCCGGTTGACAGTCGTTCGAGCAATGGACATCGCATACGTACGGGGGCCACCTTCCACGTATTGTCTAGGCGTGCACATTTTGTTGCGTGTATGTGGGCAGACGTAGTGTGGCGTGACACCTGACACAGGCATGCAATAATCGTTGAAGTTGCAAATGGCGATGGACGCCTGCGTTTTCTGGTGAAGTTACGCAAATGAACAAATGGTAACCTGTTGTGGTGCGGTTGTTCTCGCTAGGGGTGAATCGGTGATGGCGACGATAGGTTGAGGTACTAACCGGTTGTTCCAGCGATACCCACCATGCCGACGAAACTGAACGGCATCTGGGTGTGAAGCGATACGCGGCGGTGGCTGGGTGGGACCGTCCCCGGCCGGTGAGGGGGCGCCTCCCGGCGTGCTGGCCGCGCGGTGCGTGGGCGCACGCGCTACAGCCGGCTGGTGGGGGCGGCCAGTGGCAGGCGCGCCGGCCGACGGACGCGGCAGGCGTCGCAGCTGCGCGCCGGCGCACCCTGCGCGCGGCGCCGTGCGGCCAAAGTAGGTCCTCGCGGGCCCGGTGCGAAGCGCGGTGGACATCTTCAGTGTGCTGGTCCGATTGAGGACTGTGTGCGTTGAGGATGCGCCGCCGCCCGGCGCTCGGCGCCGCGACGCCGTCTGCTGCTCGGTCGCCCCAGCGGTTCTCGCTGGTGGTTTGTATCGCAGCTGTGCGGATGTGTTGGCGCGTGCGCTGTGCTGGGAGAGTTCGCTTCGGCACCCAAGTGGGGCTTTTGTCCTTCTGTGGCGCTGGCGTTGGAGCTGC
>NW_025727050.1:20000-22500 GCF_021461385.2 Schistocerca piceifrons | reverse complement strand
TAACCCAAAAGGACCCGGAGACGCCGTCGGGAGATCGGGGAAGAGTTTTCTTTTCTGCATGAGCGTTCGAGTTCCCTGGAATCCTCTAGCAGGGAGATAGGGTTTGGAACGCGAAGAGCACCGCAGTTGCGGCGGTGTCCCGATCTTCCCCTCGGACCTTGAAAATCCGGGAGAGGGCCACGTGGAGGTGTCGCGCCGGTTCGTACCCATATCCGCAGCAGGTCTCCAAGGTGAAGAGCCTCTAGTCGATAGAATAATGTAGGTAAGGGAAGTCGGCAAATTGGATCCGTAACTTCGGGATAAGGATTGGCTCTGAGGATCGGGGCGTGTCGGGCTTGGTCGGGAAGTGGGTCAGCGCTAACGTGCCGGGCCTGGGCGAGGTGAGTGCCGTAGGGGTGCCGGTAAGTGCGGGCGTTTAGCGCGGGCGTGGTCTGCTCTCGCCGTTGGTCGGCCTCGTGCTGGCCGGCGGTGCAGGATGCGCGCGCCTGCGCGGCGTTCGCGCCCCGGTGCTTCAACCTGCGTGCAGGATCCGAGCTCGGTCCCGTGCCTTGGCCTCCCACGGATCTTCCTTGCTGCGAGGCCGCGTCCGCCTTAGCGTGCTCCTCCGGGGGCGCGCGGGTGCGCGGATTCTCTTCGGCCGCCATTCAACGATCAACTCAGAACTGGCACGGACTGGGGGAATCCGACTGTCTAATTAAAACAAAGCATTGCGATGGCCCTAGCGGGTGTTGACGCAATGTGATTTCTGCCCAGTGCTCTGAATGTCAACGTGAAGAAATTCAAGCAAGCGCGGGTAAACGGCGGGAGTAACTATGACTCTTTTCGGGCTTGGGGGTTACCTCCCCCCCTGCCTTTGTTACAGCTGGTGCAACTAACAGAAGCAAACGTGGTACCAGGCCTCCCGCTGGAGCGCCTGTGCCAGCTGATGAGCCAGCCAACCAGCCAACCGGTGCGGGTCGAGCGCTGCTCCCCGCCATCTGCCCTGACTGTATGCGGTCCTTCTCCACCAAGACCGGCCTTGGTGTCCATCGGCGTCGCGCCCATCCGATTGCTGCTAATGCTGAGATCAAGACCGAGAGGAAGAAGGCCAGGTGGTCCCAGGAAGAGCTCCTGCGTTTGGCCCATGCAGAAGCGACTCTTGCCACCCAGGGTTGCAGATTTTTAAACCAGGAACTTGCAAAGGCCTTCCCCGAGCGTACGCTGGAATCAATTAAGTGTCAGCGTAAAGCGCAGCCCTACAAAGACATGGTTGCGAATTTTGTCACCGAGCTCACTAGCGTGGATCGCGGCCTTCAGGGTCCTCCTAGCGAGCCTGCAGTCAGTCATTCTTTGCCACAGTCTCCACCTCGAGTGGAAGATGTTGACCTAGCCATCTGGTCATTTATAGTAGAACTTCCCCAATCAGACCGCCGATTCCGCTCGCTTGATGATCTCGTGGCTCTGGGTCCCACCACTAGCCGTGAAACAATCCAGGCTATGTTGCTGTCTGTTCTTGATGAAGTAGGCAGCAGGGAGCCAGCCGTCCACCAAGCTGCAAGTATGCGGACCCAACAGCCCCCAGAGCGGAAGCGTGCACGCAGGAGATGGGAGTATGCGGTGGTCCAGCGTGCTTTCAAGAAGAACGGAGCACGCTGTATCAACGGACTTCTCGATGGCACACTCTTGCATCAGCCACCATCCATCCCAGGGCTGATTGAGTTTTGGACAGACCTCTTCTCTCCACCACGTGTCAGGTCTCGACCTCCGCGTGGGGAGGGTCTGTCCGATGAGCTGCTGCCATTCTCGAAGAGGGTGCCCTTCCGTGACCTCTGGGCTCCCATTTCTGCAGAAGAAGCCACCGCTGCTCTCCCGCCTCGCAATTCTGCTGCAGGTCCTGACGGCCTCACGCCGACACAACTGCGTCGCCTTCCCCGGGAGGTTCTCCTCAAGATCCTTAATTTCCTCCTCCTTTCCCGCTCCCTTCCTTCCCGACTCCTTCAGGCCAGAACGACCCTGCTGCCCAAGAAGACCGCCGCAGCATCCCCTGCTGACTTTCGTCCGATCACAGTGTGCTCGGTGCTGACCAGAGCCTTTCACAAGGTTCTGGTTGGCCGCCTGATGCGCTACTGTGTGTTGGACGGTCGCCAGCGGGCTTTCATCCCTCAGGATGGGATGCTTCACAACACCTTTCTTCTAGATCTGGCGATGACCCAGGCGTGCCGAGCTGCCGGCTCGCTGTACTTGGCATCTCTGGATGTGTCAAAGGCCTTCGACTCGCTTGCCCATGGTGCCCTTGGCCCGGTGCTAAGGGCCCACGGCTTGCCGGTCGAGTTTGTTGACTACATCCAGGGATGCTATGAGGCGGGATCGACGGTTATCTGCGCGGATGGGAAGTCGTCAGATCTAGTGCGGCCTTCGAGGGGTGTTCGGCAGGGTGACCCGCTGTCTCCTATCCTCTTCAACATGTCCATTGACATTCTCTTGTCTCGCCTGCCTGCTCATATTGGTGCACGCATTCTTG
>NW_025727050.1:12500-15000 GCF_021461385.2 Schistocerca piceifrons | reverse complement strand
CCTATGTTGTACCTTAACCTAACCTATGTTGTACCTTAACCTAACCTATGTTGTACCTTAACCTAACCTATGTTGTACCTTAACCTAACCTATGTTGTACCTTAACCTAACCTATGTTGTACCTTAACCTAACCCATGTTGTACCTTAACCTAACCCATGTTGTACCTTAACCTAACCCATGTTGTACCTTAACCTAACCCATGTTGTACCTTAACCTAACCCATGTTGTACCTTAACCTAACCCATGTTGTGCCTCAACCTAACCCATGTTGTGCCTCAACCTAACCCATGTTGTGCCTCAACCTAACCCATGTTGTGCCTCAACCTAACCCATGTTGTGCCTCAACCTAACCCATGTTGTGCCTCAACCTAACCCATGTTGTGCCTTAACCTAACCCATGTTGTGCCTTAACCTAACCCATGTTGTGCCTTAACCTAACCCATGTTGTGCCTTAACCTAACCCATGTTGTGCCTTAACCTAACCCATGTTGTGCCTTAACCTAACCCATGTTGTGCCTTAACCTAACCCATGTTGTGCCTTAACCTAACCCATGTTGTGCCTTAACCTAACCCATGTTGTGCCTTAACCTAACCCATGTTGTCGCCTTAACGTAACCCACGTTGTCGCCTAAACCTGCTCTGTAATTGTTATACGACTCGTTCAATTACTGTAGTGTTGCCCACCCGCAACCCTCGCAATATAGTTCGCTACTCGCACTGCCCGCACCCCTGTGTATCGCTTCATGTTAAACACCTTGCAAGTCTTGCTCACTTTCCACATGCTCCTGCTGTACACTGTAATGTGGATGGCAGCAGGACGTACATGCCGCCCCTCCCCACGTCCCCACCTTGCCCCCTGCCTTCGCAAGCTGGTTGGTGAGAAGTTTGCATGTTCAATGCCCTTCGCATGCGACGTACTCAGGCTACGTTGTGGTGCGGCCTGTGTCAACTGTCCGCTGATGTCGTACGCGTGAACCACAATCTGTACTGCACATTCGTCCTTATGTACTGAATGATACATCGTGGCACATGTGTGACCGCACAACGACTGCGCCCAAAAACGGCGGACCATACAGTGCAAATATTGTGCACGCAGCTACGTGTCGTCTCCCTATGAGAGCTGGATTGCAGTGTGGTACGCCATAGAGACGTGTGGGAGGAACGGACGCCGTGGATGGCGATCAGCATGAGCTGTCTGTTGATGTATTCGGACCTAGTCGTCTCTCCTCACACACCGTGATGGCATGGTGCACCGCGTTCCATATCTGCGACATGCTACAGAGGCCGGTTGACAGTCGTTCGAGCAATGGACATCGCATACGTACGGGGGCCACCTTCCACGTATTGTCTAGGCGTGCACATTTTGTTGCGTGTATGTGGGCAGACGTAGTGTGGCGTGACACCTGACACAGGCATGCAATAATCGTTGAAGTTGCAAATGGCGATGGACGCCTGCGTTTTCTGGTGAAGTTACGCAAATGAACAAATGGTAACCTGTTGTGGTGCGGTTGTTCTCGCTAGGGGTGAATCGGTGATGGCGACGATAGGTTGAGGTACTAACCGGTTGTTCCAGCGATACCCACCATGCCGACGAAACTGAACGGCATCTGGGTGTGAAGCGATACGCGGCGGTGGCTGGGTGGGACCGTCCCCGGCCGGTGAGGGGGCGCCTCCCGGCGTGCTGGCCGCGCGGTGCGTGGGCGCACGCGCTACAGCCGGCTGGTGGGGGCGGCCAGTGGCAGGCGCGCCGGCCGACGGACGCGGCAGGCGTCGCAGCTGCGCGCCGGCGCACCCTGCGCGCGGCGCCGTGCGGCCA
Organism: Schistocerca piceifrons; assembly: GCF_021461385.2. NCBI lineage: Eukaryota > Metazoa > Arthropoda > Insecta > Orthoptera > Acrididae > Schistocerca > Schistocerca piceifrons. Next base: position 13,182 of record NW_025727050.1, on the reverse strand, counting down.
AAGTAGGTCCTCGCGGGCCCGGTGCGAAGCGCGGTGGACATCTTCAGTGTGCTGGTCCGATTGAGGACTGTGTGCGTTGAGGATGCGCCGCCGCCCGGCGCTCGGCGCCGCGACGCCGTCTGCTGCTCGGTCGCCCCAGCGGTTCTCGCTGGTGGTTTGTATCGCAGCTGTGCGGATGTGTTGGCGCGTGCGCTGTGCTGGGAGAGTTCGCTTCGGCACCCAAGTGGGGCTTTTGTCCTTCTGTGGCGCTGGCGTTGGAGCTGCCGGTCACCGTAGGTGGCGCGTGTTGTCTCCCGCCGGCAATGCCACGACAGCACGCTCCCGGGCCTCTGTCGGCAGCGGCAAGCTCAGTTGGGAGCACGGGTGGTCGCACCGAAAGCGTCTACTCGCCTAACTCCGGGCGATTGCGCCTCTCTCGAACCCGACCAAGTACTTGGGACGGCGCTGCGCGCCGCCGGGACCTGAGAGGGTTTCGAGGTGTATTGTGCAGGGGAGCTCAGCCTCCTCCTGTTTGCAGAATGATTGAGCGGACGCTTGCGTGTTCGCGCGGGCCCCCGGGACACACTCCCGGGCGGCCGGCTGCTCAGCTCTAGTTGACGCAGCTCCCTGGTTGATCCTGCCAGTAGTCATATGCTTGTCTCAAAGATTAAGCCATGCATGTCTCAGTACAAGCCGCATTAAG
>NW_025727050.1:0-5000 GCF_021461385.2 Schistocerca piceifrons | reverse complement strand
CGCATCTGACAACACTACGTCCGCACCACAAAACATACCGCCATCTGTAGGTCTCCCGCAACATGACCTCCTGCAACGACGCTACCGCCATCTATGAGACGCCAGCCGGACTAAGACAGCGATGGCGCCACAGTGGCCGCCTTTCGACGCCACCCACAAAGGCTGCAGCCTCTGTCGACCATAGCACCCAATCTCCAGTGGCTCTGCCGCACGAAGCCGTGGACCGGCAATGACGCCACCCGCACCCGTTCGTGCACCACCCCAACCGCCAAACTCGCACCTCCAGCGGATGAACGGCGGACGTTTCCCGCACTCGTAAAGTGCAATCCACCCCTATAACTTGCGTTTTCATGAAGAGTTATTTCCAATATGCGACATTCCCGCTGTCCGTATACATGAGCCGCGACCTGTACCACTTACGAGCGAGAGACGCGATCGCGTTGCTCACTGTACGGCGTCCGATACCGAGCCATCAGCATGTCGGTCCCCATGCGCGTTGCACTCGCACTCGCAGTCGCAAAAACGTGGGGCAAATATATTACGCGGAAGAGTTATAACAGACCGAGCCCCACTGCATGGGGGGAGTCTTTGTCACTAATGTACACAGATGGAACATTTTGGACTGGAACCAGATTACCCGTACACACGGCGCTGATTAGTAATCAATGCAGAGCCATCAAACTACAGCAAATATACACAACTGTCCGTATACATGCTGAAAGAGTCTGCCCAAAATGGGAACCACACGTCAGCCAGACACTCTGATCACGCACCACTCTCTGCTTCTAACAGGCGCACATACAATATGTAAGCACCAGCATGGAACAACATCCAGTGCATCTTCTCCGCCACATTACACAATCCACACTATCACAACCAGACCAGGAGGTCCGTGCGGAAAATACAATATCCAGCCTTTCGACATCCACCATTGCGCAGACCAGGCACCAACACCCACACATGTCCTATACAACGGTGCACCCAACATCACAATAGTACCCTCCTGTCACAGCGCACAAACAATGACATGAGTCAAAGACACAGGTCTCACACAAGCATAGAATTGGAGCGCCGCCTCTAATAAGCCAAAGGTGCATCCTGACGTGACAAATCTGATCATGTCACAAGCATTCACTTACTATAATCACTATCAACGAACCTGCCGCCCCGCCCCCCCCCCCTACACCTTTCCGTACAACAACGTGTAACCTAACCTAACCTAACCTAACCTATGTTGTACCTTAACCTAACCTATGTTGTACCTTAACCTAACCTATGTTGTACCTTAACTAACCTATGTTGTACCTTAACCTAACCTATGTTGTACCTTAACCTAACCTATGTTGTACCTTAACCTAACCTATGTTGTACCTTAACCTAACCTATGTTGTACCTTAACCTAACCCATGTTGTACCTTAACCTAACCCATGTTGTACCTTAACCTAACCCATGTTGTACCTTAACCTAACCCATGTTGTACCTTAACCTAACCCATGTTGTACCTTAACCTAACCCATGTTGTGCCTCAACCTAACCCATGTTGTGCCTCAACCTAACCCATGTTGTGCCTCAACCTAACCCATGTTGTGCCTCAACCTAACCCATGTTGTGCCTTAACCTAACCCATGTTGTGCCTCAACCTAACCCATGTTGTGCCTTAACCTAACCCATGTTGTGCCTTAACCTAACCCATGTTGTGCCTTAACCTAACCCATGTTGTGCTTACCTAACAGGGCCTAACCTACCATGTTGTGCCTTAACCTAACCCATGTTGTGCCTTAACCTAACCCATGTTGTGCCTTAACCTAACCCATGTGTGCCTTAACCTAACCCATGTTGTGCCTTAACCTAACCCATGTTGTGCCTTAACCTAACCCATGTTGTCGCCTTAACGTAACCCACGTTGTCGCCTAAACCTGCTCTGTAATTGTTATACGACTCGTTCAATTACTGTAGTGTTGCCCACCCGCAACCCTCGCAATATAGTTCGCTACTCGCACTGCCCGCACCCCTGTGTATCGCTTCATGTTAAACACCTTGCAAGTCTTGCTCACTTTCCACATGCTCCTGCTGTACACTGTAATGTGGATGGCAGCAGGACGTACATGCCGCCCCTCCCCACGTCCCCACCTTGCCCCTGCCTTCGCAAGCTGGTTGGTGAGAAGTTTGCATGTTCAATGCCCTTCGCATGCGACGTACTCAGGCTACGTTGTGGTGCGGCCTGTGTCAACTGTCCGCTGATGTCGTACGCGTGAACCACAATCTGTACTGCACATTCGTCCTTATGTACTGAATGATACATCGTGGCACATGTGTGACCGCACAACGACTGCGCCCAAAAACGGCGGACCATACAGTGCAAATATTGTGCACGCAGCTACGTGTCGTCTCCCTATGAGAGCTGGATTGCAGTGTGGTACGCCATAGAGACGTGTGGGAGGAACGGACGCCGTGGATGGCGATCAGCATGAGCTGTCTGTTGATGTATTCGGACCTAGTCGTCTCTCCTCACACACCGTGATGGCATGGTGCACCGCGTTCCATATCTGCGACATGCTACAGAGGCCGGTTGACAGTCGTTCGAGCAATGGACATCGCATACGTACGGGGGCCACCTTCCACGTATTGTCTAGGCGTGCACATTTTGTTGCGTGTATGTGGCAGACGTAGTGTGGCGTGACACCTGACACAGGCATGCAATAATCGTTGAAGTTGCAAATGGCGATGGACGCCTGCGTTTTCTGGTGAAGTTACGCAAATGAACAAATGGTAACCTGTTGTGGTGCGGTTGTTCTCGCTAAGGGGTGAATCGGTGATGGCGACGATAGGTTGAGGTACTAACCGGTTGTTCCAGCGATACCCACCATGCCGACGAAACTGAACGGCATCTGGGTGTGAAGCGATACGCGGCGGTGGCTGGGTGGGACCGTCCCCGGCCGGTGAGGGGCGCCTCCCGGCGTGCTGGCCGCGCGGTGCGTGGGCGCACGCGCTACAGCCGGCTGGTGGGGGCGGCCAGTGGCAGGCGCGCCGGCCGACGGACGCGGCAGGCGTCGCAGCTGCGCGCCGGCGCACCCTGCGCGCGGCGCCGTGCGGCCAAAGTAGGTCCTCGCGGGCCCGGTGCGAAGCGCGGTGGACATCTTCAGTGTGCTGGTCCGATTGAGGACTGTGTGCGTTGAGGATGCGCCGCCGCCCGGCGCTCGGCGCCGCGACGCCGTCTGCTGCTCGGTCGCCCCAGCGGTTCTCGCTGGTGGTTTGTATCGCAGCTGTGCGGATGTGTTGGCGCGTGCGCTGTGCTGGGAGAGTTCGCTTCGGCACCCAAGTGGGGCTTTTGTCCTTCTGTGGCGCTGGCGTTGGAGCTGCCGGTCACCGTAGGTGGCGCGTGTTGTCTCCCGCCGGCAATGCCACGACAGCACGCTCCCGGGCCTCTGTCGGCAGCGGCAAGCTCAGTTGGGAGCACGGGTGGTCGCACCGAAAGCGTCTACTCGCCTAACTCCGGGCGATTGCGCCTCTCTCGAACCCGACCAAGTACTTGGGACGGCGCTGCGCGCCGCCGGGACCTGAGAGGGTTTCGAGGTGTATTGTGCAGGGGAGCTCAGCCTCCTCCTGTTTGCAGAATGATTGAGCGGACGCTTGCGTGTTCGCGCGGGCCCCCGGGACACACTCCCGGGCGGCCGGCTGCTCAGCTCTAGTTGACGCAGCTCCCTGGTTGATCCTGCCAGTAGTCATATGCTTGTCTCAAAGATTAAGCATGCATGTCTCAGTACAAGCCGCATTAAGGTGAAACCGCGAATGGCTCATTAAATCAGTTATGGTTCCTTAGATCGTACCCACGTTACTTGGATAACTGTGGTAATTCTAGAGCTAATACATGCAAACAGAGTCCCGACCAGAGATGGAAGGGACGCTTTTATTAGATCAAAACCAATCGGTCGGCTCGTCCGGTCCGTTTGCCTTGGTGACTCTGAATAACTTTGGGCTGATCGCACGGTCCTCGTACCGGCGACGCATCTTTCAAATGTCTGCCTTATCAACTGTCGATGGTAGGTTCTGCGCCTACCATGGTTGTAACGGGTAACGGGAATCAGGGTTCGATTCCGGAGAGGGAGCCTGAGAAACGGCTACCACATCCAAGGAAGGCAGCAGGCGCGCAAATTACCCACTCCCGGCACGGGGAGGTAGTGACGAAAAATAACGATACGGGACTCATCCGAGGCCCCGTAATCGGAATGAGTACACTTTAAATCCTTTAACGAGTATCTATTGGAGGGCAAGTCTGGTGCCAGCAGCCGCGGTAATTCCAGCTCCAATAGCGTATATTAAAGTTGTTGCGGTTAAAAAGCTCGTAGTTGGATTTGTGTCCCACGCTGTTGGTTCACCGCCCGTCGGTGTTTAACTGGCATGTATCGTGGGACGTCCTGCCGGTGGGGCGAGCTGAAGGCGTGCGACCGCCTCGTGCGTGCTCGTGCGTCCCGAGGCGGACCCCGTTGAAATCCTACCAGGGTGCTCTTTATTGAGTGTCTCGGTGGGCCGGCACGTTTACTTTGAACAAATTAGAGTGCTTAAAGCAGGCAAGCCCGCCTGAATACTGTGTGCATGGAATAATGGAATAGGACCTCGGTTCTATTTTGTTGGTTTTCGGAACCCGAGGTAATGATTAATAGGGACAGGCGGGGGCATTCGTATTGCGACGTTAGAGGTGAAATTCTTGGATCGTCGCAAGACGAACAGAAGCGAAAGCATTTGCCAAGTATGTTTTCATTAATCAAGAACGAAAGTTAGAGGTTCGAAGGCGATCAGATACCGCCCTAGTTCTAACCATAAACGATGCCAGCCAGCGATCCGCCGCAGTTCCTCCGATGACTCGGCGGGCAGCCTCCGGAAACCAAAGCTTTTGGGTTCCGGGGGAAGTATGGTTGCAAAGCTGAAACTTAAAGGAATTGACGGAAGGGCACCACCAGGAGTGGAGCCTGCGGCTTAATTTGACTCAACACGGGAAACC
>NW_025727049.1:250000-257937 GCF_021461385.2 Schistocerca piceifrons | reverse complement strand
CGGTGGCTGGGTGGGACCGTCCCCGGCCGGTGAGGGGGCGCCTCCCGGCGTGCTGGCCGCGCGGTGCGTGGGCGCACGCGCTACAGCCGGCTGGTGGGGGCGGCCAGTGGCAGGCGCGCCGGCCGACGGACGCGGCAGGCGTCGCAGCTGCGCGCCGGCGCACCCTGCGCGCGGCGCCGTGCGGCCAAAGTAGGTCCTCGCGGGCCCGGTGCGAAGCGCGGTGGACATCTTCAGTGTGCTGGTCCGATTGAGGACTGTGTGCGTTGAGGATGCGCCGCCGCCCGGCGCTCGGCGCCGCGACGCCGTCTGCTGCTCGGTCGCCCCAGCGGTTCTCGCTGGTGGTTTGTATCGCAGCTGTGCGGATGTGTTGGCGCGTGCGCTGTGCTGGGAGAGTTCGCTTCGGCACCCAAGTGGGGCTTTTGTCCTTCTGTGGCGCTGGCGTTGGAGCTGCCGGTCACCGTAGGTGGCGCGTGTTGTCTCCCGCCGGCAATGCCACGACAGCACGCTCCCGGGCCTCTGTCGGCAGCGGCAAGCTCAGTTGGGAGCACGGGTGGTCGCACCGAAAGCGTCTACTCGCCTAACTCCGGGCGATTGCGCCTCTCTCGAACCCGACCAAGTACTTGGGACGGCGCTGCGCGCCGCCGGGACCTGAGAGGGTTTCGAGGTGTATTGTGCAGGGGAGCTCAGCCTCCTCCTGTTTGCAGAATGATTGAGCGGACGCTTGCGTGTTCGCGCGGGCCCCCGGGACACACTCCCGGGCGGCCGGCTGCTCAGCTCTAGTTGACGCAGCTCCCTGGTTGATCCTGCCAGTAGTCATATGCTTGTCTCAAAGATTAAGCCATGCATGTCTCAGTACAAGCCGCATTAAGGTGAAACCGCGAATGGCTCATTAAATCAGTTATGGTTCCTTAGATCGTACCCACGTTACTTGGATAACTGTGGTAATTCTAGAGCTAATACATGCAAACAGAGTCCCGACCAGAGATGGAAGGGACGCTTTTATTAGATCAAAACCAATCGGTCGGCTCGTCCGGTCCGTTTGCCTTGGTGACTCTGAATAACTTTGGGCTGATCGCACGGTCCTCGTACCGGCGACGCATCTTTCAAATGTCTGCCTTATCAACTGTCGATGGTAGGTTCTGCGCCTACCATGGTTGTAACGGGTAACGGGGAATCAGGGTTCGATTCCGGAGAGGGAGCCTGAGAAACGGCTACCACATCCAAGGAAGGCAGCAGGCGCGCAAATTACCCACTCCCGGCACGGGGAGGTAGTGACGAAAAATAACGATACGGGACTCATCCGAGGCCCCGTAATCGGAATGAGTACACTTTAAATCCTTTAACGAGTATCTATTGGAGGGCAAGTCTGGTGCCAGCAGCCGCGGTAATTCCAGCTCCAATAGCGTATATTAAAGTTGTTGCGGTTAAAAAGCTCGTAGTTGGATTTGTGTCCCACGCTGTTGGTTCACCGCCCGTCGGTGTTTAACTGGCATGTATCGTGGGACGTCCTGCCGGTGGGGCGAGCCGAAGGCGTGCGACCGCCTCGTGCGTGCTCGTGCGTCCCGAGGCGGACCCCGTTGAAATCCTACCAGGGTGCTCTTTATTGAGTGTCTCGGTGGGCCGGCACGTTTACTTTGAACAAATTAGAGTGCTTAAAGCAGGCAAGCCCGCCTGAATACTGTGTGCATGGAATAATGGAATAGGACCTCGGTTCTATTTTGTTGGTTTTCGGAACCCGAGGTAATGATTAATAGGGACAGGCGGGGGCATTCGTATTGCGACGTTAGAGGTGAAATTCTTGGATCGTCGCAAGACGAACAGAAGCGAAAGCATTTGCCAAGTATGTTTTCATTAATCAAGAACGAAAGTTAGAGGTTCGAAGGCGATCAGATACCGCCCTAGTTCTAACCATAAACGATGCCAGCCAGCGATCCGCCGCAGTTCCTCCGATGACTCGGCGGGCAGCCTCCGGGAAACCAAAGCTTTTGGGTTCCGGGGGAAGTATGGTTGCAAAGCTGAAACTTAAAGGAATTGACGGAAGGGCACCACCAGGAGTGGAGCCTGCGGCTTAATTTGACTCAACACGGGAAACCTCACCAGGCCCGGACACCGGAAGGATTGACAGATTGATAGCTCTTTCTTGATTCGGTGGGTGGTGGTGCATGGCCGTTCTTAGTTGGTGGAGCGATTTGTCTGGTTAATTCCGATAACGAACGAGACTCTAGCCTGCTAACTAGTCGCGTGACATCCTTCGTGCTGTCAGCGATTACTTTTCTTCTTAGAGGGACAGGCGGCTTCTAGCCGCACGAGATTGAGCAATAACAGGTCTGTGATGCCCTTAGATGTTCTGGGCCGCACGCGCGCTACACTGAAGGAATCAGCGTGTCTTCCTAGGCCGAAAGGTCGGGGTAACCCGCTGAACCTCCTTCGTGCTAGGGATTGGGGCTTGCAATTGTTCCCCATGAACGAGGAATTCCCAGTAAGCGCGAGTCATAAGCTCGCGTTGATTACGTCCCTGCCCTTTGTACACACCGCCCGTCGCTACTACCGATTGAATGATTTAGTGAGGTCTTCGGACTGGTACGCGGCATTGACTCTGTCGTTGCCGATGCTACCGGAAAGATGACCAAACTTGATCATTTAGAGGAAGTAAAAGTCGTAACAAGGTTTCCGTAGGTGAACCTGCGGAAGGATCATTACCGACTAGACTGCATGTCTTTCGATGTGCGTGTCGTGTCGCGCAACACGCTACCTGTACGGCTCGCCGTAGCCGTGCGCCGCGTGCGGAACCACGCGTGCCTCTCAAAACTAGCGGCAATGTTGTGTGGTACGAGCGCTGAAGCGCTGGAGCGGCTGGCCTGCGGCACCTGGCGCCTGGCGCCGGTTTTGAATGACTTTCGCCCGAGTGCCTGTCCGCTCCGGTGTGGAGCCGTACGACGCCCGTCGGCCGTGAGGCCGTTGGACACAGAACGCTGGAACAGGGGCCGCCACACGCCTCACTCCCGCCTATGCGACCGTCTCGAAAGAGACGGCGGAAACTGAGAAAAGATCACCCAGGACGGTGGATCACTCGGCTCGTGGGTCGATGAAGAACGCAGCAAATTGCGCGTCGACATGTGAACTGCAGGACACATGAACATCGACGTTTCGAACGCACATTGCGGTCCATGGATTCCGTTCCCGGGCCACGTCTGGCTGAGGGTCGGCTACGTATACTGAAGCGCGCGGCGTTTGCCCCGCTTCGCAGACCTGGGAGTGTCGCGGCCGCCTGTGGGGCCGGCCGCGTCTCCTCAAACGTGCGATGCGCGCCCGTCGCCTGGCGGTTCGCATACCGGTACTTTCTCGGTAGCGTGCACAGCCGGCTGGCGGTGTGGCGTGCGACACCTCGTACAACGACCTCAGAGCAGGCGAGACTACCCGCTGAATTTAAGCATATTACTAAGCGGAGGAAAAGAAACTAACAAGGATTCCCCCAGTAGCGGCGAGCGAACAGGGAAGAGTCCAGCACCGAACCCCGCAGGCTGCCGCCTGTCGTGGCATGTGGTGTTTGGGAGGGTCCACTACCCCGACGCCTCGCGCCGAGCCCAAGTCCAACTTGAATGAGGCCACGGCCCGTAGAGGGTGCCAGGCCCGTAGCGGCCGGTGCGAGCGTCGGCGGGACCTCTCCTTCGAGTCGGGTTGCTTGAGAGTGCAGCTCCAAGTGGGTGGTAAACTCCATCTGAGACTAAATATGACCACGAGACCGATAGCGAACAAGTACCGTGAGGGAAAGTTGAAAAGAACTTTGAAGAGAGAGTTCAAAAGTACGTGAAACCGTTCTGGGGTAAACGTGAGAAGTCCGAAAGGTCGAACGGGTGAGATTCACGCCCATCCGGCCACTGGCCTCCGCCCTCGGCAGATGGGGCCGGCCGCCCGCGCGGAGCAATCCGCGGCGGGGTCGTGTCCGGTTGCCTTTCCACTCGCCGCGGGGTGGGGCCGTTCCGGTGTGCGGTGGGCCGCACTTCTCCCCTAGTAGGACGTCGCGACCCGCTGGGTGCCGGCCTACGGCCCGGGTGCGCAGCCTGTCCTTCCGCGGGCCTCGGTTCGCGTCTGTTGGGCAGAGCCCCGGTGTCCTGGCTGGCTGCCCGGCGGTATATCTGGAGGAGTCGATTCGCCCCTTTGGGCGCTCGGGCTCCCGGCAAGCGCGCGCGGTTCTTCCCGGATGACGGACCTACCTGGCCCGGCCCCGGACCCGCGCCGCTGTTGGCTCGGGATGCTCTCGGGCGGAATAATCGCTCCCGTCAGCGGCGCTTCAGCTTTGGACAATTTCACGACCCGTCTTGAAACACGGACCAAGGAGTCTAACATGTGCGCGAGTCATTGGGCTGTACGAAACCTAAAGGCGTAATGAAAGTGAAGGTCTCGCCTTGCGCGGGCCGAGGGAGGATGGGGCTTCCCCGCCCTTCACGGGGCGGCGGCCTCCGCACTCCCGGGGCGTCTCGTCCTCATTGCGAGGTGAGGCGCACCTAGAGCGTACACGTTGGGACCCGAAAGATGGTGAACTATGCCTGGCCAGGACGAAGTCAGGGGAAACCCTGATGGAGGTCCGTAGCGATTCTGACGTGCAAATCGATCGTCGGAGCTGGGTATAGGGGCGAAAGACTAATCGAACCATCTAGTAGCTGGTTCCCTCCGAAGTTTCCCTCAGGATAGCTGGTGCTCGTACGAGTCTCATCCGGTAAAGCGAATGATTAGAGGCCTTGGGGCCGAAACGACCTCAACCTATTCTCAAACTTTAAATGGGTGAGATCTCCGGCTTGCTTGATATGCTGAAGCCGCGAGCAAACGACTCGGATCGGAGTGCCAAGTGGGCCACTTTTGGTAAGCAGAACTGGCGCTGTGGGATGAACCAAACGCCGAGTTAAGGCGCCCGAATCGACGCTCATGGGAAACCATGAAAGGCGTTGGTTGCTTAAGACAGCAGGACGGTGGCCATGGAAGTCGGAATCCGCTAAGGAGTGTGTAACAACTCACCTGCCGAAGCAACTAGCCCTGAAAATGGATGGCGCTGAAGCGTCGTGCCTATACTCGGCCGTCAGTCTGGCAGTCATGGCCGGTCCTTGCGGCCGGCCGCGAAGCCCTGACGAGTAGGAGGGTCGCGGCGGTGGGCGCAGAAGGGTCTGGGCGTGAGCCTGCCTGGAGCCGCCGTCGGTGCAGATCTTGGTGGTAGTAGCAAATACTCCAGCGAGGCCCTGGAGGGCTGACGCGGAGAAGGGTTTCGTGTGAACAGCCGTTGCACACGAGTCAGTCGATCCTAAGCCCTAGGAGAAATCCGATGTTGATGGGGGCCGTCATAGCATGATGCGCTTTGTGCTGGCCCCCGTTGGGCGAAAGGGAATCCGGTTCCTATTCCGGAACCCGGCAGCGGAACCGATACAAGTCGGGCCCCTCTTTTAGAGATGCTCGTCGGGGTAACCCAAAAGGACCCGGAGACGCCGTCGGGAGATCGGGGAAGAGTTTTCTTTTCTGCATGAGCGTTCGAGTTCCCTGGAATCCTCTAGCAGGGAGATAGGGTTTGGAACGCGAAGAGCACCGCAGTTGCGGCGGTGTCCCGATCTTCCCCTCGGACCTTGAAAATCCGGGAGAGGGCCACGTGGAGGTGTCGCGCCGGTTCGTACCCATATCCGCAGCAGGTCTCCAAGGTGAAGAGCCTCTAGTCGATAGAATAATGTAGGTAAGGGAAGTCGGCAAATTGGATCCGTAACTTCGGGATAAGGATTGGCTCTGAGGATCGGGGCGTGTCGGGCTTGGTCGGGAAGTGGGTCAGCGCTAACGTGCCGGGCCTGGGCGAGGTGAGTGCCGTAGGGGTGCCGGTAAGTGCGGGCGTTTAGCGCGGGCGTGGTCTGCTCTCGCCGTTGGTCGGCCTCGTGCTGGCCGGCGGTGCAGGATGCGCGCGCCTGCGCGGCGTTCGCGCCCCGGTGCTTCAACCTGCGTGCAGGATCCGAGCTCGGTCCCGTGCCTTGGCCTCCCACGGATCTTCCTTGCTGCGAGGCCGCGTCCGCCTTAGCGTGCTCCTCCGGGGGCGCGCGGGTGCGCGGATTCTCTTCGGCCGCCATTCAACGATCAACTCAGAACTGGCACGGACTGGGGGAATCCGACTGTCTAATTAAAACAAAGCATTGCGATGGCCCTAGCGGGTGTTGACGCAATGTGATTTCTGCCCAGTGCTCTGAATGTCAACGTGAAGAAATTCAAGCAAGCGCGGGTAAACGGCGGGAGTAACTATGACTCTCTTAAGGTGGCCAAGTGGCGGCGGTGTGGCTGCATCCGGACTTGGCTTTTCGAAGTGCGGTCTTGATGTAGTCGTGCTGCTGCTGCGAGGTGCCTTCCTTGGGTTATAGTTACAGGGAGAGTGATGCGCAATACATGGGCCTAGCCCTCTTAGCCTCTCCTCTCCTGCGGTCTTCTCCCCTTCTCGTGGGCCCGCTGATTTTCGCAGAGTGGAAGACCGCACCAGGGGCTTGGGGGGGTTACCAGCCCCCCCTCGCATTATCCCTTTATAGTTGGGGGCAGCCGACAAGAAACAAGAGATGGTGGCCCTTCCGCTGAAGGTGCCACCCCAGCTACCCCAGCACCTATCCGGCCAACCGGCCGTAACGAAAATGCGATAGTTTGTGTAGCTCCCTTTGCTTGCAGTGAGTGCCACCGCACTTTTACCACGAAGAACGGTCTCGGGGTCCATCGCCGCCGCCAACACCCTGCGGCCGCCAACGCTGAGATCGTGACGGAGAGGCATCGCGCGAGGTGGACGGAGGAAGAAGTCCTGTCGCTCGCCAAGGCAGAGGCCGAACTGTTCCTTGAGAGGGACGCCCGGTTCTTCTTTGTAAATCAAGAACTTACCAGGATGTTCCCCGACCGAACGCTTGAGGCAATCAAGTGCCGACGGCGGCAAGCTGCCCACAAGCAGCTTGTCCGCCAATTCATGGAGGCACTTGAGATCGGTCGGGGCGAAGAGCCGGCGTCCCGCCATGGAGCAGCGAGCTCGCTGCCTGACGCGGGCGAGGCCGCTGCGCCGCCCGTCGACGCAGCCGAGGACTTCGCGGCCGACACCACCGGGCCGCCGCCGGAGGGGCCGACTGACGCCGCCATCTGGGAGCATCTGGCGGGGCTGCCTGCTTCCGCCCAGCGTTTCTCTGCCCTGGATCGAGTCATTGGTCTGGGGCGGGGCACGCCGCCCGATGTCATCCTGGGCATGCTCCCGGATGCCCTTGCGTCGGTCGGGTCCAGGGGGGAGAGGTCGATCACCAGGACACAGCGGCCGCGCCAATCATCCAAGCGGCCGCCTGCCGCCCCGCCGCTGCAGAAGCGCAAGCGGCGCCGCTGGGAATACGCGCGCACACAGGACGCCTTCCGTAGGTCGCGTGCACGTTGCGTGCGCGGCTTGCTGGACGGCACCCTGCTGCAGCCGCCACCCGACATCCCCGGTCTGCTGGACTTCTGGGCGGACCTCTTCACGAAGAAGCCGATCTCCACCGCCGGCTTCATCCGTGACCGCCTTCTCCCGCACTCGGAGCCTGTCGCTCCTGAGTGCCTATGGGGGCCGGTCACACGTGAGGAGGTCGCTGCTGCCTTGCCGCCCAGGGGATCGGCAGCCGGGCCGGACGGCCTGACTCCAGCGGAGCTGCGGCGCCTGCCGCATGAAGTCCTGGTGAAACTCTTGAACCTCTTCCTCCTGGCCCGCGCCCTCCCCGAGCGTCTGCTTCGCGCCCGGACGTCACTTCTCCCCAAAACGGCTGCACCAACATCCCCCGCTGACTTTCGCCCCATTACGGTCTGCTCGGTGTTGGCGCGGACCTTTCACAAGGTTCTCGCGTCACGCCTGATGCGTGCATGTGCTGTGGACGAACGTCAGCGGGCATTCATCCCCCGGGATGGGATGTTGGAAAACACCTTCATCT
>NW_025727049.1:242500-245000 GCF_021461385.2 Schistocerca piceifrons | reverse complement strand
AGTGCATCCTCTCCGCCACATTACACAATCCACACTATCACAACCAGACCAGGAGGTCCATGCGGAAAATAGAATATCCCCCCCTTTCGACATCCACCATTGCGCAGATAAGGCACCAATACCCACACATGTCCTATACAACGGTGCACCCAACATCACAATAGTACCTCCTGTCACAGCGCACAAACAATGACATGAGTCAAAGACACAGGTCTGACACAAGCATAGAATTGGAGCGCCGCCTCTAATAAGCCAAAGGTGCATCCTGACGTGACAAATCTGATCATGTCACAAGCATTCACTTACTATAATCACTATCAACGAACCTGCTCCCCCCCCTTACACCTTTCCTTACAACAACGTGTAACCTAACCTAACCTAACCTAACCTATGTTGTGCCTTAACCTAACCTATGTTGTGCCTTAACCTAACCTATGTTGTGCCTTAACCTAACCTATGTTGTGCCTTAACCTAACCTATGTTGTGCCTTAACCTAACCTATGTTGTGCCTTAACCTAACCTATGTTGTGCCTTAACCTAACCTATGTTGTACCTTAACCTAACCCATGTTGTACCTTAACCTAACCCATGTTGTACCTTAACCTAACCCATGTTGTACCTTAACCTAACCCATGTTGTACCTTAACCTAACCCATGTTGTACCTTAACCTAACCCACGTTGTGCCTTAACCTAACCCACGTTGTGCCTTAACCTAACCCACGTTGTGCCTTAACCTAACCCACGTTGTGCCTTAACCTAACCCACGTTGTACCTTAACCTAACCCACGTTGTCCCCTAACCTAACCCACGTTGTCCCCTAACGTAACCCACGTTGTCCCCTAACGTAACCCACGTTGTCCCCTAACGTAACCCACGTTGTCGCCTAAACCTGCTCTGTAATTGTTATACGACTCGTTCAATTAGTGTAGTGTTGCCCACCCGCAACCCTCGCAATATAGTTCGCTACTCGCACTGCCCGCTCCCCTGTGTATCGCTTCATGTTAAACACCTTGCAAGTCTTGCTCACTTTCCACATGCTCCTGCTGTACACTGTAATGTGGATGGCAGCAGGACGTACATGCCGCCCCTCCCCACGTCCCCACCTTGCCCCCTGCCTTCGCAAGCTGGTTGGTGAGAACTTTGCATGTTCAATGCCCTTCGCATGCGACGTACTCAGGCTACGTTGTGGTGCGGCCTGTGTCAACTGTCCGCTAATGTCGTACGCGTAAACCACAATCTGTACTGCACATTCGTCCTTATGTACTGAATGATACATCGTGGCACATGTGTGACCGTACAACGACTGCGCCCAAAAACGGCGGACCATACAGTGCAAATATTGTGCACGCAGCTACGTGTCGTCTCCCTATGAGAGCTGGATTGCAGTGTGGTACGCCATAGAGACGTGTGGGAGGAACGGACGCCGTGGATGGCGATCAGCATGAGCTGTCTGTTGATGTATTCGGACCTAGTCGTCTCTCCTCACACACCGTGATGGCATGGTGCACCGCGTTCCATATCTGCGACATGCTACAGAGGCCGGTTGACAGTCGTTCGAGCAATGGACATCGCATACGTACGGGGGCCACCTTCCACGTATTGTCTAGGCGTGCACATTTTGTTGCGTGTATGTGGGCAGACGTAGTGTGGCGTGACACCTGACACAGGCATGCAATAATCGTTGAAGTTGCAAATGGCGATGGACGCCTGCGTTTTCTGGTGAAGTTACGCAAATGAACAAATGGTAACCTGTTGTGGTGCGGTTGTTCTCGCTAGGGGTGAATCGGTGATGGCGACGATAGGTTGAGGTACTAACCGGTTGTTCCAGCGATACCCACCATGCCGACGAAACTGAACGGCATCTGGGTGTGAAGCGATACGCGGCGGTGGCTGGGTGGGACCGTCCCCGGCCGGTGAGGGGGCGCCTCCCGGCGTGCTGGCCGCGCGGTGCGTGGGCGCACGCGCTACAGCCGGCTGGTGGGGGCGGCCAGTGGCAGGCGCGCCGGCCGACGGACGCGGCAGGCGTCGCAGCTGCGCGCCGGCGCACCCTGCGCGCGGCGCCGTGCGGCCAAAGTAGGTCCTCGCGGGCCCGGTGCGAAGCGCGGTGGACATCTTCAGTGTGCTGGTCCGATTGAGGACTGTGTGCGTTGAGGATGCGCCGCCGCCCGGCGCTCGGCGCCGCGACGCCGTCTGCTGCTCGGTCGCCCCAGCGGTTCTCGCTGGTGGTTTGTATCGCAGCTGTGCGGATGTGTTGGCGCGTGCGCTGTGCTGGGAGAGTTCGCTTCGGCACCCAAGTGGGGCTTTTGTCCTTCTGTGGCGCTGGCGTTGGAGCTGCCGGTCACCGTAGGTGGCGCGTGTTGTCTCCCGCCGGCAATGCCACGACAGCACGCTCCCGGGCCTCTGTCGGCAGCGGCAAGCTCAGTTGGGAGCACGGGTGGTCGCACCGAAAGCGTCTACTCGCCTAACTCCGGGCGATTGCGCCTCTCTCGAACCCGACCA
>NW_025727049.1:230000-232500 GCF_021461385.2 Schistocerca piceifrons | reverse complement strand
CATGAGCTGTCTGTTGATGTATTCGGACCTAGTCGTCTCTCCTCACACACCGTGATGGCATGGTGCACCGCGTTCCATATCTGCGACATGCTACAGAGGCCGGTTGACAGTCGTTCGAGCAATGGACATCGCATACGTACGGGGGCCACCTTCCACGTATTGTCTAGGCGTGCACATTTTGTTGCGTGTATGTGGGCAGACGTAGTGTGGCGTGACACCTGACACAGGCATGCAATAATCGTTGAAGTTGCAAATGGCGATGGACGCCTGCGTTTTCTGGTGAAGTTACGCAAATGAACAAATGGTAACCTGTTGTGGTGCGGTTGTTCTCGCTAGGGGTGAATCGGTGATGGCGACGATAGGTTGAGGTACTAACCGGTTGTTCCAGCGATACCCACCATGCCGACGAAACTGAACGGCATCTGGGTGTGAAGCGATACGCGGCGGTGGCTGGGTGGGACCGTCCCCGGCCGGTGAGGGGGCGCCTCCCGGCGTGCTGGCCGCGCGGTGCGTGGGCGCACGCGCTACAGCCGGCTGGTGGGGGCGGCCAGTGGCAGGCGCGCCGGCCGACGGACGCGGCAGGCGTCGCAGCTGCGCGCCGGCGCACCCTGCGCGCGGCGCCGTGCGGCCAAAGTAGGTCCTCGCGGGCCCGGTGCGAAGCGCGGTGGACATCTTCAGTGTGCTGGTCCGATTGAGGACTGTGTGCGTTGAGGATGCGCCGCCGCCCGGCGCTCGGCGCCGCGACGCCGTCTGCTGCTCGGTCGCCCCAGCGGTTCTCGCTGGTGGTTTGTATCGCAGCTGTGCGGATGTGTTGGCGCGTGCGCTGTGCTGGGAGAGTTCGCTTCGGCACCCAAGTGGGGCTTTTGTCCTTCTGTGGCGCTGGCGTTGGAGCTGCCGGTCACCGTAGGTGGCGCGTGTTGTCTCCCGCCGGCAATGCCACGACAGCACGCTCCCGGGCCTCTGTCGGCAGCGGCAAGCTCAGTTGGGAGCACGGGTGGTCGCACCGAAAGCGTCTACTCGCCTAACTCCGGGCGATTGCGCCTCTCTCGAACCCGACCAAGTACTTGGGACGGCGCTGCGCGCCGCCGGGACCTGAGAGGGTTTCGAGGTGTATTGTGCAGGGGAGCTCAGCCTCCTCCTGTTTGCAGAATGATTGAGCGGACGCTTGCGTGTTCGCGCGGGCCCCCGGGACACACTCCCGGGCGGCCGGCTGCTCAGCTCTAGTTGACGCAGCTCCCTGGTTGATCCTGCCAGTAGTCATATGCTTGTCTCAAAGATTAAGCCATGCATGTCTCAGTACAAGCCGCATTAAGGTGAAACCGCGAATGGCTCATTAAATCAGTTATGGTTCCTTAGATCGTACGCACGTTACTTGGATAACTGTGGTAATTCTAGAGCTAATACATGCAAACAGAGTCCCGACCAGAGATGGAAGGGACGCTTTTATTAGATCAAAACCAATCGGTCGGCTCGTCCGGTCCGTTTGCCTTGGTGACTCTGAATAACTTTGGGCTGATCGCACGGTCCTCGTACCGGCGACGCATCTTTCAAATGTCTGCCTTATCAACTGTCGATGGTAGGTTCTGCGCCTACCATGGTTGTAACGGGTAACGGGGAATCAGGGTTCGATTCCGGAGAGGGAGCCTGAGAAACGGCTACCACATCCAAGGAAGGCAGCAGGCGCGCAAATTACCCACTCCCGGCACGGGGAGGTAGTGACGAAAAATAACGATACGGGACTCATCCGAGGCCCCGTAATCGGAATGAGTACACTTTAAATCCTTTAACGAGTATCTATTGGAGGGCAAGTCTGGTGCCAGCAGCCGCGGTAATTCCAGCTCCAATAGCGTATATTAAAGTTGTTGCGGTTAAAAAGCTCGTAGTTGGATTTGTGTCCCACGCTGTTGGTTCACCGCCCGTCGGTGTTTAACTGGCATGTATCGTGGGACGTCCTGCCGGTGGGGCGAGCCGAAGGCGTGCGACCGCCTCGTGCGTGCTCGTGCGTCCCGAGGCGGACCCCGTTGAAATCCTACCAGGGTGCTCTTTATTGAGTGTCTCGGTGGGCCGGCACGTTTACTTTGAACAAATTAGAGTGCTTAAAGCAGGCAAGCCCG
This sequence comes from Schistocerca piceifrons, assembly GCF_021461385.2. Classification (NCBI taxonomy): domain Eukaryota; kingdom Metazoa; phylum Arthropoda; class Insecta; order Orthoptera; family Acrididae; genus Schistocerca; species Schistocerca piceifrons. The sequence goes on along the minus strand of NW_025727049.1, from coordinate 230,386 downwards.
CCTGAATACTGTGTGCATGGAATAATGGAATAGGACCTCGGTTCTATTTTGTTGGTTTTCGGAACCCGAGGTAATGATTAATAGGGACAGGCGGGGGCATTCGTATTGCGACGTTAGAGGTGAAATTCTTGGATCGTCGCAAGACGAACAGAAGCGAAAGCATTTGCCAAGTATGTTTTCATTAATCAAGAACGAAAGTTAGAGGTTCGAAGGCGATCAGATACCGCCCTAGTTCTAACCATAAACGATGCCAGCCAGCGATCCGCCGCAGTTCCTCCGATGACTCGGCGGGCAGCCTCCGGGAAACCAAAGCTTTTGGGTTCCGGGGGAAGTATGGTTGCAAAGCTGAAACTTAAAGGAATTGACGGAAGGGCACCACCAGGAGT
>NW_025727049.1:220000-222500 GCF_021461385.2 Schistocerca piceifrons | reverse complement strand
CAACGTGTAACCTAACCTAACCTAACCTAACCTATGTTGTGCCTTAACCTAACCTATGTTGTGCCTTAACCTAACCTATGTTGTGCCTTAACCTAACCTATGTTGTGCCTTAACCTAACCTATGTTGTGCCTTAACCTAACCTATGTTGTGCCTTAACCTAACCTATGTTGTGCCTTAACCTAACCTATGTTGTACCTTAACCTAACCCATGTTGTACCTTAACCTAACCCATGTTGTACCTTAACCTAACCCATGTTGTACCTTAACCTAACCCATGTTGTACCTTAACCTAACCCACGTTGTACCTTAACCTAACCCACGTTGTGCCTTAACCTAACCCACGTTGTGCCTTAACCTAACCCACGTTGTGCCTTAACCTAACCCACGTTGTGCCTTAACCTAACCCACGTTGTACCTTAACCTAACCCACGTTGTCCCCTAACCTAACCCACGTTGTCCCCTAACGTAACCCACGTTGTCCCCTAACGTAACCCACGTTGTCCCCTAACGTAACCCACGTTGTCGCCTAAACCTGCTCTGTAATTGTTATACGACTCGTTCAATTAGTGTAGTGTTGCCCACCCGCAACCCTCGCAATATAGTTCGCTACTCGCACTGCCCGCTCCCCTGTGTATCGCTTCATGTTAAACACCTTGCAAGTCTTGCTCACTTTCCACATGCTCCTGCTGTACACTGTAATGTGGATGGCAGCAGGACGTACATGCCGCCCCTCCCCACGTCCCCACCTTGCCCCCTGCCTTCGCAAGCTGGTTGGTGAGAACTTTGCATGTTCAATGCCCTTCGCATGCGACGTACTCAGGCTACGTTGTGGTGCGGCCTGTGTCAACTGTCCGCTAATGTCGTACGCGTAAACCACAATCTGTACTGCACATTCGTCCTTATGTACTGAATGATACATCGTGGCACATGTGTGACCGTACAACGACTGCGCCCAAAAACGGCGGACCATACAGTGCAAATATTGTGCACGCAGCTACGTGTCGTCTCCCTATGAGAGCTGGATTGCAGTGTGGTACGCCATAGAGACGTGTGGGAGGAACGGACGCCGTGGATGGCGATCAGCATGAGCTGTCTGTTGATGTATTCGGACCTAGTCGTCTCTCCTCACACACCGTGATGGCATGGTGCACCGCGTTCCATATCTGCGACATGCTACAGAGGCCGGTTGACAGTCGTTCGAGCAATGGACATCGCATACGTACGGGGGCCACCTTCCACGTATTGTCTAGGCGTGCACATTTTGTTGCGTGTATGTGGGCAGACGTAGTGTGGCGTGACACCTGACACAGGCATGCAATAATCGTTGAAGTTGCAAATGGCGATGGACGCCTGCGTTTTCTGGTGAAGTTACGCAAATGAACAAATGGTAACCTGTTGTGGTGCGGTTGTTCTCGCTAGGGGTGAATCGGTGATGGCGACGATAGGTTGAGGTACTAACCGGTTGTTCCAGCGATACCCACCATGCCGACGAAACTGAACGGCATCTGGGTGTGAAGCGATACGCGGCGGTGGCTGGGTGGGACCGTCCCCGGCCGGTGAGGGGGCGCCTCCCGGCGTGCTGGCCGCGCGGTGCGTGGGCGCACGCGCTACAGCCGGCTGGTGGGGGCGGCCAGTGGCAGGCGCGCCGGCCGACGGACGCGGCAGGCGTCGCAGCTGCGCGCCGGCGCACCCTGCGCGCGGCGCCGTGCGGCCAAAGTAGGTCCTCGCGGGCCCGGTGCGAAGCGCGGTGGACATCTTCAGTGTGCTGGTCCGATTGAGGACTGTGTGCGTTGAGGATGCGCCGCCGCCCGGCGCTCGGCGCCGCGACGCCGTCTGCTGCTCGGTCGCCCCAGCGGTTCTCGCTGGTGGTTTGTATCGCAGCTGTGCGGATGTGTTGGCGCGTGCGCTGTGCTGGGAGAGTTCGCTTCGGCACCCAAGTGGGGCTTTTGTCCTTCTGTGGCGCTGGCGTTGGAGCTGCCGGTCACCGTAGGTGGCGCGTGTTGTCTCCCGCCGGCAATGCCACGACAGCACGCTCCCGGGCCTCTGTCGGCAGCGGCAAGCTCAGTTGGGAGCACGGGTGGTCGCACCGAAAGCGTCTACTCGCCTAACTCCGGGCGATTGCGCCTCTCTCGAACCCGACCAAGTACTTGGGACGGCGCTGCGCGCCGCCGGGACCTGAGAGGGTTTCGAGGTGTATTGTGCAGGGGAGCTCAGCCTCCTCCTGTTTGCAGAATGATTGAGCGGACGCTTGCGTGTTCGCGCGGGCCCCCGGGACACACTCCCGGGCGGCCGGCTGCTCAGCTCTAGTTGACGCAGCTCCCTGGTTGATCCTGCCAGTAGTCATATGCTTGTCTCAAAGATTAAGCCATGCATGTCTCAGTACAAGCCGCATTAAGGTGAAACCGCGAATGGCTCATTAAATCAGTTATGGTTCCTTAGATCGTACCCACGTTACTTGGATAACTGTGGTAATTCTAGAGCTAATACATGCAAACAGAG
>NW_025727049.1:212500-215000 GCF_021461385.2 Schistocerca piceifrons | reverse complement strand
TGCAGGATCCGAGCTCGGTCCCGTGCCTTGGCCTCCCACGGATCTTCCTTGCTGCGAGGCCGCGTCCGCCTTAGCGTGCTCCTCCGGGGGCGCGCGGGTGCGCGGATTCTCTTCGGCCGCCATTCAACGATCAACTCAGAACTGGCACGGACTGGGGGAATCCGACTGTCTAATTAAAACAAAGCATTGCGATGGCCCTAGCGGGTGTTGACGCAATGTGATTTCTGCCCAGTGCTCTGAATGTCAACGTGAAGAAATTCAAGCAAGCGCGGGTAAACGGCGGGAGTAACTATGACTCTCTTAAGGTGGCCAAGTGGCGGCGGTGTGGCTGCATCCGGACTTGGCTTCTCGAAGTGCGGTCTTGATGTAGTCGTGCTGCTGCTGCGAGGTGCCTTCCTTGGGTTATAGTTACAGGGAGAGTGATGCGCAATACATGGGCCTAGCCCTCTTAGCCTCTCCTCTCCTGCGGTCTTCTCCCCTTCTCGTGGGCCCGCTGATTTCGCAGAGTGGAAGACCGCACCAGGGGCTTGGGGGGGTTACCAGCCCCCCCTCGCACTATCCCTTTTTTAGTTGGGGGCAGTAAGCAGAGAATAAGTGGTGGCCCTTCCGCTGAAGGTGCCACCCCAACTCCCCCAGCACCTAGCCGGCCAACCGGCCGTGCCGAAAATCTTGTAACTTTTGCAGCTATGTATACCTGTAGTGAGTGCCACCGCAGCTTTACAACCAAGAACGGTCTCGGGGTCCATCGCCGCCGCCAACATCTTGCGGCCGCCAACGCGGAGATCGTCACGGAGAGGCATCGCGCGAGGTGGACGGAGGAAGAAGTCCTGTCGCTCGCCAAGGCGGAGGCCGAACTGTTCCTTGAGAGGGACGCCCGGTTCTTCTTCGTCAATCAAGAACTCATCAGGATGTTCCCCGACCGAACGCTCGAGGCAATCAAGTGCCGACGGCGGCAAGCTGCCCACAAGCAGCTTGTCCGCCAATTCATGGAGGCGCTTGAGATCGGTCGGGGGGAAGAGCCGGCGTCCCGCCGGGGAGCAGCGAGCCCGCTGCCTGACGCGGGCGAGGCCGCTGCGCCGCCCGTTGACGCAGCCGAGGACTTCGCGGCCGACACCACCGGGCCGCCGCCGGAGGGGCCGACTGACGCCGCCATCTGGGAGCATCTGGCGGGGCTACCCGCTTCCGCCCAGCGTTTCTCTGCCCTGGATCGTGTCATAGGTCTGGGGCGGGGCACGCCGCCCGATGTCATCCTGGGCATGCTCCCGGATGCCCTTGCGTCGGTCGGGTCCAGAGGGGAGAGATCGATCACCAGGACACAGCGGCCGCGCCAACCATCGAAGCGGCCGCCTGCCGCGCCGCCGGCGCAGAAGCGCAAGCGGCGCCGCTGGGAGTACGCGAGAACGCAGGATGCCTTCCGACGGTCGCGTGCACGTTGCGTGCGCGGCCTCTTGGATGGCACCCTGCTCCAGCCGCCACCTGCCATCCCTGGTCTGCTGGACTTCTGGGCGGACCTCTTCACCAAGAAGCCCATCTCCACCGCGGGCTTCATTTGTGACCGCCTCCTCCCGCACTCAGAGCCTGTCGCTCTCGAGTGCATATGGGGGCCGGTCACACATGAGGAGGTCGCCGCCGCGTTGCCGCCCAGGGGATCAGCAGCCGGGCCGGACGGCCTTACCCCAGCGGAGTTGCGGCGCCTGCCGCACGAAGTCCTGGTGAAAGTGATGAATCTCTTCCTTCTGGCCCGCGCCCTTCCGGAACGCCTGCTTCGCGCGCGGACGTCCCTTCTCCCGAAAACGGCTGCACCAACATCCCCCGCTGACTTTCGCCCCATTACGGTCTGCTCGGTGTTGGCGCGGACCTTTCACAAGGTTCTCGCGTCACGCCTGATGCGCGCATGTGCTGTGGACGAACGTCAGCGGGCATTCATCCCTCGGGATGGGATGTTGGAAAATACCTTCATCTTGGACACTGCTCTCACCGACGCAGTTCGCTCCTGCCGCTCTGTCTTTGTGGCATCGATCGACGTATCTAAGGCATTCGATTCGGTAGATCATGCTGCCCTTCGCCCCGTGCTGAAGGCGCATGGCCTGCCGGATTGCTTTGTCGAGTATGTCGAGCGGTGCTACGAGGGCAGCACGACAGTGATAACGGACGGCGCCGGCGTGGGCGTGTCTGTGCAGCCAGCACGGGGCGTTCGCCAGGGCGATCCCCTCTCCCCCCTCCTGTTCAACTTTGCGGTGGACTACGTTTTAGGCCAACTGCCCTCCCACATCGGAGCTCGGATCCTCGGTCGCAGAGTCAACGCTGCGGCCTTTGCAGATGACGTCTTGCTGTTTGCAGCGACCCCGAGGGGCTTGCAGTCCCTCATCGACGCAGCTACCGCAGCCCTCGCCCACCTGGGGCTGCAGATCAACGCCCGGAAGTGTTTCACCCTCGCCTTAGTCGCGTCAGGGCGCGAGAAGAAGGTGAAGGTGGACAGCGATGTCACCTTCACAGCAGG
>NW_025727049.1:205000-207500 GCF_021461385.2 Schistocerca piceifrons | reverse complement strand
CTAACCTATGTTGTACCTTAACCTAACCCATGTTGTACCTTAACCTAACCCATGTTGTACCTTAACCTAACCCATGTTGTACCTTAACCTAACCCATGTTGTACCTTAACCTAACCCATGTTGTACCTTAACCTAACCCACGTTGTGCCTTAACCTAACCCACGTTGTGCCTTAACCTAACCCACGTTGTGCCTTAACCTAACCCACGTTGTGCCTTAACCTAACCCACGTTGTACCTTAACCTAACCCACGTTGTCCCCTAACCTAACCCACGTTGTCCCCTAACGTAACCCACGTTGTCCCCTAACGTAACCCACGTTGTCCCCTAACGTAACCCACGTTGTCGCCTAAACCTGCTCTGTAATTGTTATACGACTCGTTCAATTAGTGTAGTGTTGCCCACCCGCAACCCTCGCAATATAGTTCGCTACTCGCACTGCCCGCTCCCCTGTGTATCGCTTCATGTTAAACACCTTGCAAGTCTTGCTCACTTTCCACATGCTCCTGCTGTACACTGTAATGTGGATGGCAGCAGGACGTACATGCCGCCCCTCCCCACGTCCCCACCTTGCCCCCTGCCTTCGCAAGCTGGTTGGTGAGAACTTTGCATGTTCAATGCCCTTCGCATGCGACGTACTCAGGCTACGTTGTGGTGCGGCCTGTGTCAACTGTCCGCTAATGTCGTACGCGTAAACCACAATCTGTACTGCACATTCGTCCTTATGTACTGAATGATACATCGTGGCACATGTGTGACCGTACAACGACTGCGCCCAAAAACGGCGGACCATACAGTGCAAATATTGTGCACGCAGCTACGTGTCGTCTCCCTATGAGAGCTGGATTGCAGTGTGGTACGCCATAGAGACGTGTGGGAGGAACGGACGCCGTGGATGGCGATCAGCATGAGCTGTCTGTTGATGTATTCGGACCTAGTCGTCTCTCCTCACACACCGTGATGGCATGGTGCACCGCGTTCCATATCTGCGACATGCTACAGAGGCCGGTTGACAGTCGTTCGAGCAATGGACATCGCATACGTACGGGGGCCACCTTCCACGTATTGTCTAGGCGTGCACATTTTGTTGCGTGTATGTGGGCAGACGTAGTGTGGCGTGACACCTGACACAGGCATGCAATAATCGTTGAAGTTGCAAATGGCGATGGACGCCTGCGTTTTCTGGTGAAGTTACGCAAATGAACAAATGGTAACCTGTTGTGGTGCGGTTGTTCTCGCTAGGGGTGAATCGGTGATGGCGACGATAGGTTGAGGTACTAACCGGTTGTTCCAGCGATACCCACCATGCCGACGAAACTGAACGGCATCTGGGTGTGAAGCGATACGCGGCGGTGGCTGGGTGGGACCGTCCCCGGCCGGTGAGGGGGCGCCTCCCGGCGTGCTGGCCGCGCGGTGCGTGGGCGCACGCGCTACAGCCGGCTGGTGGGGGCGGCCAGTGGCAGGCGCGCCGGCCGACGGACGCGGCAGGCGTCGCAGCTGCGCGCCGGCGCACCCTGCGCGCGGCGCCGTGCGGCCAAAGTAGGTCCTCGCGGGCCCGGTGCGAAGCGCGGTGGACATCTTCAGTGTGCTGGTCCGATTGAGGACTGTGTGCGTTGAGGATGCGCCGCCGCCCGGCGCTCGGCGCCGCGACGCCGTCTGCTGCTCGGTCGCCCCAGCGGTTCTCGCTGGTGGTTTGTATCGCAGCTGTGCGGATGTGTTGGCGCGTGCGCTGTGCTGGGAGAGTTCGCTTCGGCACCCAAGTGGGGCTTTTGTCCTTCTGTGGCGCTGGCGTTGGAGCTGCCGGTCACCGTAGGTGGCGCGTGTTGTCTCCCGCCGGCAATGCCACGACAGCACGCTCCCGGGCCTCTGTCGGCAGCGGCAAGCTCAGTTGGGAGCACGGGTGGTCGCACCGAAAGCGTCTACTCGCCTAACTCCGGGCGATTGCGCCTCTCTCGAACCCGACCAAGTACTTGGGAGACGGCGCTGCGCGCCGCCGGGACCTGAGAGGGTTTCGAGGTGTATTGTGCAGGGGAGCTCAGCCTCCTCCTGTTTGCAGAATGATTGAGCGGACGCTTGCGTGTTCGCGCGGGCCCCCGGGACACACTCCCGGGCGGCCGGCTGCTCAGCTCTAGTTGACGCAGCTCCCTGGTTGATCCTGCCAGTAGTCATATGCTTGTCTCAAAGATTAAGCCATGCATGTCTCAGTACAAGCCGCATTAAGGTGAAACCGCGAATGGCTCATTAAATCAGTTATGGTTCCTTAGATCGTACCCACGTTACTTGGATAACTGTGGTAATTCTAGAGCTAATACATGCAAACAGAGTCCCGACCAGAGATGGAAGGGACGCTTTTATTAGATCAAAACCAATCGGTCGGCTCGTCCGGTCCGTTTGCCTTGGTGACTCTGAATAACTTTGGGCTGATCGCACGGTCCTCGTACCGGCGACGCATCTTTCAAATGTCTGCCTTATCAACTGTCGATGGTAGGTTCTGCGCCTACC
>NW_025727049.1:195000-197500 GCF_021461385.2 Schistocerca piceifrons | reverse complement strand
TGAACGGCGGACGTTTCCCGCACTCGTAAAGTGCAATCCACCCCTATAACTTGCGTTTCATGAAGAGTTATTTCCAATATGCGACATTCCCGCTGTCCGTATACATGAGCCGCGACCTGTACCACTTACGAGCGAGAGACGCGATCGCGTTGCTCACTGTACGGCGTCCGATACCGAGCCATCAGCATGTCGGTCCCCATGCGCGTTGCACTCGCACTCGCACTCGCAGTCGCAAAAACGTGGGGCAAATATATTACGCGGAAGAGTTATAACAGACCGAGCCCCACTGCATGGGGGGAGTCTTTGTCACTAATGTACACAGATGGAACATTTTGGACTGGAACCAGATTACCCGTACACACGGCGCTGATTAGTAATCAATGCAGAGCCATCAAATTACAGAATATATATACAACTGTCCGTATACATGCTGAAAGAGTGTGCCCACAATGGGAACCACACGTCAGCCAGACACTCTCATCACGCACCACTCTCTGCTTCTAACGGGCGCACATACAATATGTAAGCACCAGCATGGAACAACATCCAGTGCATCCTCTCCGCCACATTACACAATCCACACTATCACAACCAGACCAGGAGGTCCATGCGGAAAATAGAATATCCCCCCCTTTCGACATCCACCATTGCGCAGATAAGGCACCAATACCCACACATGTCCTATACAACGGTGCACCCAACATCACAATAGTACCTCCTGTCACAGCGCACAAACAATGACATGAGTCAAAGACACAGGTCTGACACAAGCATAGAATTGGAGCGCCGCCTCTAATAAGCCAAAGGTGCATCCTGACGTGACAAATCTGATCATGTCACAAGCATTCACTTACTATAATCACTATCAACGAACCTGCTCCCCCCCCTTACACCTTTCCTTACAACAACGTGTAACCTAACCTAACCTAACCTAACCTATGTTGTGCCTTAACCTAACCTATGTTGTGCCTTAACCTAACCTATGTTGTGCCTTAACCTAACCTATGTTGTGCCTTAACCTAACCTATGTTGTGCCTTAACCTAACCTATGTTGTGCCTTAACCTAACCTATGTTGTACCTTAACCTAACCCATGTTGTACCTTAACCTAACCCATGTTGTACCTTAACCTAACCCATGTTGTACCTTAACCTAACCCATGTTGTACCTTAACCTAACCCACGTTGTACCTTAACCTAACCCACGTTGTGCCTTAACCTAACCCACGTTGTGCCTTAACCTAACCCACGTTGTGCCTTAACCTAACCCACGTTGTGCCTTAACCTAACCCACGTTGTACCTTAACCTAACCCACGTTGTCCCCTAACCTAACCCACGTTGTCCCCTAACGTAACCCACGTTGTCCCCTAACGTAACCCACGTTGTCCCCTAACGTAACCCACGTTGTCGCCTAAACCTGCTCTGTAATTGTTATACGACTCGTTCAATTAGTGTAGTGTTGCCCACCCGCAACCCTCGCAATATAGTTCGCTACTCGCACTGCCCGCTCCCCTGTGTATCGCTTCATGTTAAACACCTTGCAAGTCTTGCTCACTTTCCACATGCTCCTGCTGTACACTGTAATGTGGATGGCAGCAGGACGTACATGCCGCCCCTCCCCACGTCCCCACCTTGCCCCCTGCCTTCGCAAGCTGGTTGGTGAGAACTTTGCATGTTCAATGCCCTTCGCATGCGACGTACTCAGGCTACGTTGTGGTGCGGCCTGTGTCAACTGTCCGCTAATGTCGTACGCGTAAACCACAATCTGTACTGCACATTCGTCCTTATGTACTGAATGATACATCGTGGCACATGTGTGACCGTACAACGACTGCGCCCAAAAACGGCGGACCATACAGTGCAAATATTGTGCACGCAGCTACGTGTCGTCTCCCTATGAGAGCTGGATTGCAGTGTGGTACGCCATAGAGACGTGTGGGAGGAACGGACGCCGTGGATGGCGATCAGCATGAGCTGTCTGTTGATGTATTCGGACCTAGTCGTCTCTCCTCACACACCGTGATGGCATGGTGCACCGCGTTCCATATCTGCGACATGCTACAGAGGCCGGTTGACAGTCGTTCGAGCAATGGACATCGCATACGTACGGGGGCCACCTTCCACGTATTGTCTAGGCGTGCACATTTTGTTGCGTGTATGTGGGCAGACGTAGTGTGGCGTGACACCTGACACAGGCATGCAATAATCGTTGAAGTTGCAAATGGCGATGGACGCCTGCGTTTTCTGGTGAAGTTACGCAAATGAACAAATGGTAACCTGTTGTGGTGCGGTTGTTCTCGCTAGGGGTGAATCGGTGATGGCGACGATAGGTTGAGGTACTAACCGGTTGTTCCAGCGATACCCACCATGCCGACGAAACTGAACGGCATCTGGGTGTGAAGCGATACGCGGCGGTGGCTGGGTGGGACCGTCCCCGGCCGGTGAGGGGGCGCCTCCCGGCGTGCTGGCCGCGCGGTGCGTGGGCGCACGCGCTACAGCCG
>NW_025727049.1:180000-185000 GCF_021461385.2 Schistocerca piceifrons | reverse complement strand
CCACCCGCAACCCTCGCAATATAGTTCGCTACTCGCACTGCCCGCTCCCCTGTGTATCGCTTCATGTTAAACACCTTGCAAGTCTTGCTCACTTTCCACATGCTCCTGCTGTACACTGTAATGTGGATGGCAGCAGGACGTACATGCCGCCCCTCCCCACGTCCCCACCTTGCCCCCTGCCTTCGCAAGCTGGTTGGTGAGAACTTTGCATGTTCAATGCCCTTCGCATGCGACGTACTCAGGCTACGTTGTGGTGCGGCCTGTGTCAACTGTCCGCTAATGTCGTACGCGTAAACCACAATCTGTACTGCACATTCGTCCTTATGTACTGAATGATACATCGTGGCACATGTGTGACCGTACAACGACTGCGCCCAAAAACGGCGGACCATACAGTGCAAATATTGTGCACGCAGCTACGTGTCGTCTCCCTATGAGAGCTGGATTGCAGTGTGGTACGCCATAGAGACGTGTGGGAGGAACGGACGCCGTGGATGGCGATCAGCATGAGCTGTCTGTTGATGTATTCGGACCTAGTCGTCTCTCCTCACACACCGTGATGGCATGGTGCACCGCGTTCCATATCTGCGACATGCTACAGAGGCCGGTTGACAGTCGTTCGAGCAATGGACATCGCATACGTACGGGGGCCACCTTCCACGTATTGTCTAGGCGTGCACATTTTGTTGCGTGTATGTGGGCAGACGTAGTGTGGCGTGACACCTGACACAGGCATGCAATAATCGTTGAAGTTGCAAATGGCGATGGACGCCTGCGTTTTCTGGTGAAGTTACGCAAATGAACAAATGGTAACCTGTTGTGGTGCGGTTGTTCTCGCTAGGGGTGAATCGGTGATGGCGACGATAGGTTGAGGTACTAACCGGTTGTTCCAGCGATACCCACCATGCCGACGAAACTGAACGGCATCTGGGTGTGAAGCGATACGCGGCGGTGGCTGGGTGGGACCGTCCCCGGCCGGTGAGGGGGCGCCTCCCGGCGTGCTGGCCGCGCGGTGCGTGGGCGCACGCGCTACAGCCGGCTGGTGGGGGCGGCCAGTGGCAGGCGCGCCGGCCGACGGACGCGGCAGGCGTCGCAGCTGCGCGCCGGCGCACCCTGCGCGCGGCGCCGTGCGGCCAAAGTAGGTCCTCGCGGGCCCGGTGCGAAGCGCGGTGGACATCTTCAGTGTGCTGGTCCGATTGAGGACTGTGTGCGTTGAGGATGCGCCGCCGCCCGGCGCTCGGCGCCGCGACGCCGTCTGCTGCTCGGTCGCCCCAGCGGTTCTCGCTGGTGGTTTGTATCGCAGCTGTGCGGATGTGTTGGCGCGTGCGCTGTGCTGGGAGAGTTCGCTTCGGCACCCAAGTGGGGCTTTTGTCCTTCTGTGGCGCTGGCGTTGGAGCTGCCGGTCACCGTAGGTGGCGCGTGTTGTCTCCCGCCGGCAATGCCACGACAGCACGCTCCCGGGCCTCTGTCGGCAGCGGCAAGCTCAGTTGGGAGCACGGGTGGTCGCACCGAAAGCGTCTACTCGCCTAACTCCGGGCGATTGCGCCTCTCTCGAACCCGACCAAGTACTTGGGACGGCGCTGCGCGCCGCCGGGACCTGAGAGGGTTTCGAGGTGTATTGTGCAGGGGAGCTCAGCCTCCTCCTGTTTGCAGAATGATTGAGCGGACGCTTGCGTGTTCGCGCGGGCCCCCGGGACACACTCCCGGGCGGCCGGCTGCTCAGCTCTAGTTGACGCAGCTCCCTGGTTGATCCTGCCAGTAGTCATATGCTTGTCTCAAAGATTAAGCCATGCATGTCTCAGTACAAGCCGCATTAAGGTGAAACCGCGAATGGCTCATTAAATCAGTTATGGTTCCTTAGATCGTACCCACGTTACTTGGATAACTGTGGTAATTCTAGAGCTAATACATGCAAACAGAGTCCCGACCAGAGATGGAAGGGACGCTTTTATTAGATCAAAACCAATCGGTCGGCTCGTCCGGTCCGTTTGCCTTGGTGACTCTGAATAACTTTGGGCTGATCGCACGGTCCTCGTACCGGCGACGCATCTTTCAAATGTCTGCCTTATCAACTGTCGATGGTAGGTTCTGCGCCTACCATGGTTGTAACGGGTAACGGGGAATCAGGGTTCGATTCCGGAGAGGGAGCCTGAGAAACGGCTACCACATCCAAGGAAGGCAGCAGGCGCGCAAATTACCCACTCCCGGCACGGGGAGGTAGTGACGAAAAATAACGATACGGGACTCATCCGAGGCCCCGTAATCGGAATGAGTACACTTTAAATCCTTTAACGAGTATCTATTGGAGGGCAAGTCTGGTGCCAGCAGCCGCGGTAATTCCAGCTCCAATAGCGTATATTAAAGTTGTTGCGGTTAAAAAGCTCGTAGTTGGATTTGTGTCCCACGCTGTTGGTTCACCGCCCGTCGGTGTTTAACTGGCATGTATCGTGGGACGTCCTGCCGGTGGGGCGAGCCGAAGGCGTGCGACCGCCCCGTGCGTGCTCGTGCGTCCCGAGGCGGACCCCGTTGAAATCCTACCAGGGTGCTCTTTATTGAGTGTCTCGGTGGGCCGGCACGTTTACTTTGAACAAATTAGAGTGCTTAAAGCAGGCAAGCCCGCCTGAATACTGTGTGCATGGAATAATGGAATAGGACCTCGGTTCTATTTTGTTGGTTTTCGGAACCCGAGGTAATGATTAATAGGGACAGGCGGGGGCATTCGTATTGCGACGTTAGAGGTGAAATTCTTGGATCGTCGCAAGACGAACAGAAGCGAAAGCATTTGCCAAGTATGTTTTCATTAATCAAGAACGAAAGTTAGAGGTTCGAAGGCGATCAGATACCGCCCTAGTTCTAACCATAAACGATGCCAGCCAGCGATCCGCCGCAGTTCCTCCGATGACTCGGCGGGCAGCCTCCGGGAAACCAAAGCTTTTGGGTTCCGGGGGAAGTATGGTTGCAAAGCTGAAACTTAAAGGAATTGACGGAAGGGCACCACCAGGAGTGGAGCCTGCGGCTTAATTTGACTCAACACGGGAAACCTCACCAGGCCCGGACACCGGAAGGATTGACAGATTGATAGCTCTTTCTTGATTCGGTGGGTGGTGGTGCATGGCCGTTCTTAGTTGGTGGAGCGATTTGTCTGGTTAATTCCGATAACGAACGAGACTCTAGCCTGCTAACTAGTCGCGTGACATCCTTCGTGCTGTCAGCGATTACTTTTCTTCTTAGAGGGACAGGCGGCTTCTAGCCGCACGAGATTGAGCAATAACAGGTCTGTGATGCCCTTAGATGTTCTGGGCCGCACGCGCGCTACACTGAAGGAATCAGCGTGTCTTCCTAGGCCGAAAGGTCGGGGTAACCCGCTGAACCTCCTTCGTGCTAGGGATTGGGGCTTGCAATTGTTCCCCATGAACGAGGAATTCCCAGTAAGCGCGAGTCATAAGCTCGCGTTGATTACGTCCCTGCCCTTTGTACACACCGCCCGTCGCTACTACCGATTGAATGATTTAGTGAGGTCTTCGGACTGGTACGCGGCATTGACTCTGTCGTTGCCGATGCTACCGGAAAGATGACCAAACTTGATCATTTAGAGGAAGTAAAAGTCGTAACAAGGTTTCCGTAGGTGAACCTGCGGAAGGATCATTACCGACTAGACTGCATGTCTTTCGATGTGCGTGTCGTGTCGCGCAACACGCTACCTGTACGGCTCGCCGTAGCCGTGCGCCGCGTGCGGAACCACGCGTGCCTCTCAAAACTAGCGGCAATGTTGTGTGGTACGAGCGCTGAAGCGCTGGAGCGGCTGGCCTGCGGCACCTGGCGCCTGGCGCCGGTTTTGAATGACTTTCGCCCGAGTGCCTGTCCGCTCCGGTGTGGAGCCGTACGACGCCCGTCGGCCGTGAGGCCGTTGGACACAGAACGCTGGAACAGGGGCCGCCACACGCCTCACTCCCGCCTATGCGACCGTCTCGAAAGAGACGGCGGAAACTGAGAAAAGATCACCCAGGACGGTGGATCACTCGGCTCGTGGGTCGATGAAGAACGCAGCAAATTGCGCGTCGACATGTGAACTGCAGGACACATGAACATCGACGTTTCGAACGCACATTGCGGTCCATGGATTCCGTTCCCGGGCCACGTCTGGCTGAGGGTCGGCTACGTATACTGAAGCGCGCGGCGTTTGCCCCGCTTCGCAGACCTGGGAGTGTCGCGGCCGCCTGTGGGGCCGGCCGCGTCTCCTCAAACGTGCGATGCGCGCCCGTCGCCTGGCGGTTCGCATACCGGTACTTTCTCGGTAGCGTGCACAGCCGGCTGGCGGTGTGGCGTGCGACACCTCGTACAACGACCTCAGAGCAGGCGAGACTACCCGCTGAATTTAAGCATATTACTAAGCGGAGGAAAAGAAACTAACAAGGATTCCCCCAGTAGCGGCGAGCGAACAGGGAAGAGTCCAGCACCGAACCCCGCAGGCTGCCGCCTGTCGTGGCATGTGGTGTTTGGGAGGGTCCACTACCCCGACGCCTCGCGCCGAGCCCAAGTCCAACTTGAATGAGGCCACGGCCCGTAGAGGGTGCCAGGCCCGTAGCGGCCGGTGCGAGCGTCGGCGGGACCTCTCCTTCGAGTCGGGTTGCTTGAGAGTGCAGCTCCAAGTGGGTGGTAAACTCCATCTGAGACTAAATATGACCACGAGACCGATAGCGAACAAGTACCGTGAGGGAAAGTTGAAAAGAACTTTGAAGAGAGAGTTCAAAAGTACGTGAAACCGTTCTGGGGTAAACGTGAGAAGTCCGAAAGGTCGAACGGGTGAGATTCACGCCCATCCGGCCACTGGCCTCCGCCCTCGGCAGATGGGGCCGGCCGCCCGCGCGGAGCAATCCGCGGCGGGGTCGTGTCCGGTTGCCTTTCCACTCGCCGCGGGGTGGGGCCGTTCCGGTGTGCGGTGGGCCGCACTTCTCCCCTAGTAGGACGTCGCGACCCGCTGGGTGCCGGCCTACGGCCCG
>NW_025727049.1:172500-175000 GCF_021461385.2 Schistocerca piceifrons | reverse complement strand
AGAATATATATACAACTGTCCGTATACATGCTGAAAGAGTGTGCCCACAATGGGAACCACACGTCAGCCAGACACTCTCATCACGCACCACTCTCTGCTTCTAACGGGCGCACATACAATATGTAAGCACCAGCATGGAACAACATCCAGTGCATCCTCTCCGCCACATTACACAATCCACACTATCACAACCAGACCAGGAGGTCCATGCGGAAAATAGAATATCCCCCCCTTTCGACATCCACCATTGCGCAGATAAGGCACCAATACCCACACATGTCCTATACAACGGTGCACCCAACATCACAATAGTACCTCCTGTCACAGCGCACAAACAATGACATGAGTCAAAGACACAGGTCTGACACAAGCATAGAATTGGAGCGCCGCCTCTAATAAGCCAAAGGTGCATCCTGACGTGACAAATCTGATCATGTCACAAGCATTCACTTACTATAATCACTATCAACGAACCTGCTCCCCCCCCTTACACCTTTCCTTACAACAACGTGTAACCTAACCTAACCTAACCTAACCTATGTTGTGCCTTAACCTAACCTATGTTGTGCCTTAACCTAACCTATGTTGTGCCTTAACCTAACCTATGTTGTGCCTTAACCTAACCTATGTTGTGCCTTAACCTAACCTATGTTGTGCCTTAACCTAACCTATGTTGTACCTTAACCTAACCCATGTTGTACCTTAACCTAACCCATGTTGTACCTTAACCTAACCCATGTTGTACCTTAACCTAACCCATGTTGTACCTTAACCTAACCCATGTTGTACCTTAACCTAACCCACGTTGTGCCTTAACCTAACCCACGTTGTGCCTTAACCTAACCCACGTTGTGCCTTAACCTAACCCACGTTGTGCCTTAACCTAACCCACGTTGTACCTTAACCTAACCCACGTTGTCCCCTAACCTAACCCACGTTGTCCCCTAACGTAACCCACGTTGTCCCCTAACGTAACCCACGTTGTCCCCTAACGTAACCCACGTTGTCGCCTAAACCTGCTCTGTAATTGTTATACGACTCGTTCAATTAGTGTAGTGTTGCCCACCCGCAACCCTCGCAATATAGTTCGCTACTCGCACTGCCCGCTCCCCTGTGTATCGCTTCATGTTAAACACCTTGCAAGTCTTGCTCACTTTCCACATGCTCCTGCTGTACACTGTAATGTGGATGGCAGCAGGACGTACATGCCGCCCCTCCCCACGTCCCCACCTTGCCCCCTGCCTTCGCAAGCTGGTTGGTGAGAACTTTGCATGTTCAATGCCCTTCGCATGCGACGTACTCAGGCTACGTTGTGGTGCGGCCTGTGTCAACTGTCCGCTAATGTCGTACGCGTAAACCACAATCTGTACTGCACATTCGTCCTTATGTACTGAATGATACATCGTGGCACATGTGTGACCGTACAACGACTGCGCCCAAAAACGGCGGACCATACAGTGCAAATATTGTGCACGCAGCTACGTGTCGTCTCCCTATGAGAGCTGGATTGCAGTGTGGTACGCCATAGAGACGTGTGGGAGGAACGGACGCCGTGGATGGCGATCAGCATGAGCTGTCTGTTGATGTATTCGGACCTAGTCGTCTCTCCTCACACACCGTGATGGCATGGTGCACCGCGTTCCATATCTGCGACATGCTACAGAGGCCGGTTGACAGTCGTTCGAGCAATGGACATCGCATACGTACGGGGGCCACCTTCCACGTATTGTCTAGGCGTGCACATTTTGTTGCGTGTATGTGGGCAGACGTAGTGTGGCGTGACACCTGACACAGGCATGCAATAATCGTTGAAGTTGCAAATGGCGATGGACGCCTGCGTTTTCTGGTGAAGTTACGCAAATGAACAAATGGTAACCTGTTGTGGTGCGGTTGTTCTCGCTAGGGGTGAATCGGTGATGGCGACGATAGGTTGAGGTACTAACCGGTTGTTCCAGCGATACCCACCATGCCGACGAAACTGAACGGCATCTGGGTGTGAAGCGATACGCGGCGGTGGCTGGGTGGGACCGTCCCCGGCCGGTGAGGGGGCGCCTCCCGGCGTGCTGGCCGCGCGGTGCGTGGGCGCACGCGCTACAGCCGGCTGGTGGGGGCGGCCAGTGGCAGGCGCGCCGGCCGACGGACGCGGCAGGCGTCGCAGCTGCGCGCCGGCGCACCCTGCGCGCGGCGCCGTGCGGCCAAAGTAGGTCCTCGCGGGCCCGGTGCGAAGCGCGGTGGACATCTTCAGTGTGCTGGTCCGATTGAGGACTGTGTGCGTTGAGGATGCGCCGCCGCCCGGCGCTCGGCGCCGCGACGCCGTCTGCTGCTCGGTCGCCCCAGCGGTTCTCGCTGGTGGTTTGTATCGCAGCTGTGCGGATGTGTTGGCGCGTGCGCTGTGCTGGGAGAGTTCGCTTCGGCACCCAAGTGGGGCTTTTGTCCTTCTGTGGCGCTGGCGTTGGAGCTGCCGGTCACCGTAGGTGGCGCGTGTTGTCTCCCGCCGGCA
>NW_025727049.1:160000-162500 GCF_021461385.2 Schistocerca piceifrons | reverse complement strand
AAAACGGCGGACCATACAGTGCAAATATTGTGCACGCAGCTACGTGTCGTCTCCCTATGAGAGCTGGATTGCAGTGTGGTACGCCATAGAGACGTGTGGGAGGAACGGACGCCGTGGATGGCGATCAGCATGAGCTGTCTGTTGATGTATTCGGACCTAGTCGTCTCTCCTCACACACCGTGATGGCATGGTGCACCGCGTTCCATATCTGCGACATGCTACAGAGGCCGGTTGACAGTCGTTCGAGCAATGGACATCGCATACGTACGGGGGCCACCTTCCACGTATTGTCTAGGCGTGCACATTTTGTTGCGTGTATGTGGGCAGACGTAGTGTGGCGTGACACCTGACACAGGCATGCAATAATCGTTGAAGTTGCAAATGGCGATGGACGCCTGCGTTTTCTGGTGAAGTTACGCAAATGAACAAATGGTAACCTGTTGTGGTGCGGTTGTTCTCGCTAGGGGTGAATCGGTGATGGCGACGATAGGTTGAGGTACTAACCGGTTGTTCCAGCGATACCCACCATGCCGACGAAACTGAACGGCATCTGGGTGTGAAGCGATACGCGGCGGTGGCTGGGTGGGACCGTCCCCGGCCGGTGAGGGGGCGCCTCCCGGCGTGCTGGCCGCGCGGTGCGTGGGCGCACGCGCTACAGCCGGCTGGTGGGGGCGGCCAGTGGCAGGCGCGCCGGCCGACGGACGCGGCAGGCGTCGCAGCTGCGCGCCGGCGCACCCTGCGCGCGGCGCCGTGCGGCCAAAGTAGGTCCTCGCGGGCCCGGTGCGAAGCGCGGTGGACATCTTCAGTGTGCTGGTCCGATTGAGGACTGTGTGCGTTGAGGATGCGCCGCCGCCCGGCGCTCGGCGCCGCGACGCCGTCTGCTGCTCGGTCGCCCCAGCGGTTCTCGCTGGTGGTTTGTATCGCAGCTGTGCGGATGTGTTGGCGCGTGCGCTGTGCTGGGAGAGTTCGCTTCGGCACCCAAGTGGGGCTTTTGTCCTTCTGTGGCGCTGGCGTTGGAGCTGCCGGTCACCGTAGGTGGCGCGTGTTGTCTCCCGCCGGCAATGCCACGACAGCACGCTCCCGGGCCTCTGTCGGCAGCGGCAAGCTCAGTTGGGAGCACGGGTGGTCGCACCGAAAGCGTCTACTCGCCTAACTCCGGGCGATTGCGCCTCTCTCGAACCCGACCAAGTACTTGGGACGGCGCTGCGCGCCGCCGGGACCTGAGAGGGTTTCGAGGTGTATTGTGCAGGGGAGCTCAGCCTCCTCCTGTTTGCAGAATGATTGAGCGGACGCTTGCGTGTTCGCGCGGGCCCCCGGGACACACTCCCGGGCGGCCGGCTGCTCAGCTCTAGTTGACGCAGCTCCCTGGTTGATCCTGCCAGTAGTCATATGCTTGTCTCAAAGATTAAGCCATGCATGTCTCAGTACAAGCCGCATTAAGGTGAAACCGCGAATGGCTCATTAAATCAGTTATGGTTCCTTAGATCGTACCCACGTTACTTGGATAACTGTGGTAATTCTAGAGCTAATACATGCAAACAGAGTCCCGACCAGAGATGGAAGGGACGCTTTTATTAGATCAAAACCAATCGGTCGGCTCGTCCGGTCCGTTTGCCTTGGTGACTCTGAATAACTTTGGGCTGATCGCACGGTCCTCGTACCGGCGACGCATCTTTCAAATGTCTGCCTTATCAACTGTCGATGGTAGGTTCTGCGCCTACCATGGTTGTAACGGGTAACGGGGAATCAGGGTTCGATTCCGGAGAGGGAGCCTGAGAAACGGCTACCACATCCAAGGAAGGCAGCAGGCGCGCAAATTACCCACTCCCGGCACGGGGAGGTAGTGACGAAAAATAACGATACGGGACTCATCCGAGGCCCCGTAATCGGAATGAGTACACTTTAAATCCTTTAACGAGTATCTATTGGAGGGCAAGTCTGGTGCCAGCAGCCGCGGTAATTCCAGCTCCAATAGCGTATATTAAAGTTGTTGCGGTTAAAAAGCTCGTAGTTGGATTTGTGTCCCACGCTGTTGGTTCACCGCCCGTCGGTGTTTAACTGGCATGTATCGTGGGACGTCCTGCCGGTGGGGCGAGCCGAAGGCGTGCGACCGCCTCGTGCGTGCTCGTGCGTCCCGAGGCGGACCCCGTTGAAATCCTACCAGGGTGCTCTTTATTGAGTGTCTCGGTGGGCCGGCACGTTTACTTTGAACAAATTAGAGTGCTTAAAGCAGGCAAGCCCGCCTGAATACTGTGTGCATGGAATAATGGAATAGGACCTCGGTTCTATTTTGTTGGTTTTCGGAACCCGAGGTAATGATTAATAGGGACAGGCGGGGGCATTCGTATTGCGACGTTAGAGGTGAAATTCTTGGATCGTCGCAAGACGAACAGAAGCGAAAGCATTTGCCAAGTATGTTTTCATTAATCAAGAACGAAAGTTAGAGGTTCGAAGGCGATCAGATACCGCCCTAGTTCTAACCATAAACGATGCCAGCCAG
>NW_025727049.1:152500-155000 GCF_021461385.2 Schistocerca piceifrons | reverse complement strand
CAAGTGACAAGGAAGGAGCTAAGACATGTACCGACCTACAAGCAATGACAAACATAAGAGAAGAGATGGAGGCGTTTCTGTTTAACGAGAACAACAAGATAAACAATGCCCAGAAGAAATTCATACTAGGGAAACTGTCAGTATACGAGCAGATACTGAAGAAATATGAAATGGATATTCTAGAGCTCACAACAGAGCTGAGATGTGTCAAGGCTACTCTAAATACATCTCCTGTAAAAGTCGAGAGCTATGCCAGCAAGGCAGCGGCACAACCATCCATACCAAAAAACGAGCCCAGGAAGACCCAGCAACCAAAAATTCTCATGATCAAACCAGCAGAGGGAGCTCAGAAAACGGACAAAGAACTTCAAGAAACAGTAAGGACGCTAATCGCCACTTCACTAAAAGATGTAAGGATCTCAAAATGTAAGGCAGTAAAAGACAAAGGCATTGTTCTTGAGGTCCCAAACGATCAGGATGCAGAAAAAATAAGGAAGTGTGGAGACATAGCTCAGTCCGGAATTGCTATATCAGATCCAAAGAAAAGAAATCCAAAAGTAATCATTTTCGACGTCCCAAGACAGACAACAGAAGAGGAGCTGAAAACTGAGCTGTTTGAAAGAAACCTCTCCAGGCTCAACACGTCTCAGGAAGAAGTTATGGATGGCATCAAGGTGCTGTTCAAG
Source organism: Schistocerca piceifrons (assembly GCF_021461385.2). Classification (NCBI taxonomy): domain Eukaryota; kingdom Metazoa; phylum Arthropoda; class Insecta; order Orthoptera; family Acrididae; genus Schistocerca; species Schistocerca piceifrons. Next base: position 154,314 of record NW_025727049.1, on the reverse strand, counting down.
ACTGGCCCAAAGGAACGGGAAGATGTAAACTTGGTTTTGGAGACAACACCAGAGATCTGGAATAAGCTAACACAGCAGGGCCGTGTCTACATAAATTGTACCTCACACAAAGTGAGAAACTACAACAACATAAACAGGTGTTTTAAATGCCAGGGACATGGACACACAGCTGCAAAGTGCACGAGTGCAGAAAACACCTGTGGTCACTGCGCAGCATCTGGACACACCTACAAGGACTGCCCAACGAAAGATCAGCAAGCACACTGTGCAAACTGCAAGCGTGCTAAGAAGCCACACAACCATGCCGTAACAGAGAAATCCTGCCCAGAATATAACAGAGTCAAGGCCATAATAACCTACAGAACTGATTATGGCCAGTAGGGACGATTCAGTTCTGCGAACTGGAAGAAGACAAGGGACTGGCACACAGAACAATGTCATAAGGATTCTCCAAATAAATGGGCAAAGGGCAAAAGTAGTCCCTGATCAACTGGCACAGAGGGTAAATGAGGAGAATGTGGATGTGCTGTTGATACAGGAACCCTACTGTATAAACAACAAAGTAGTAGGCTATCCCCCAAATTACCAGCTCATGTATAGCGCCAAAGATGGAGCGACAAAGGCAGCTATAGCAGCTAGGTCGCAGACACTAACAGCAATGCAGCTCACAAATTTCTGCAACAAGCACATGGCTGTTGCTAGTGTAAGTGGGAATTTTGGCGAGATTTATGTAGTTAGCCTCTACTGCCAATATGGTTCACCTATAGATCAGTTCCTCCAAGAATTGGAGGTCATCCTGGACAAACTGAGTGGGAAAGCAATAGTCATAGGAGCTGATACAAATGCCAACTCACCAGTCTGGCACAGCCAAACAACAGACGAGGCAGGCAGAAAGTTGGAGGACTTTATCTCTCAACATGGTCTTCTGGTCATAAATGAGAGATCGCAGCTAACTACTTTCAGTGGGCCCAATGGGGAGAGTAATATCGATGTTACTATATGTACACCCTTAGCTGCCAGAATGCTGTGTAGGTGGATGGTCCATGAGGAATGGACATCAAGTGACCACAGGGCGATCACTTATGAGGCCAGAGTACCCCAAAGATTGAGGGCAAAAGAAGAACTCCCAAATTACAATACAAGCTGTGCAAAGTGGTCCATTTTTGATAGACAGCTCATTAGTGCCACAGAGAACTGGCTACAAAATCCACAGGAGGGAGTCAACGAAAAGGTAAACAGACTGCAGGTGGCAGTCTATGAGAGCTGTAAAAAATCAATGAGAAGGAAGAGACAGGTGCAAAATCCAGTACCATGGTGGAACACAAAACTAGCAAACCTGCGGCGGGATACCATGTCTGCACGGCGATTACTACAACACACACGCAAAAGCGGAAACGAAACTGCTCTGGTAGCTGCAAAGAGCAACTACAACAAAATTAAAAACAGGTTCAACAAGGAAATAGCCAAGGCGAAAGAAGAGACATGGCAGAAGTGGGTCTCTGACTGTGACAAAAACGATCCATGGGCCATAACGAGAAGGGTACTCCAGCCTAAATACGGCACAGAGAATGTAATTAGCAACATTAAAACTGGGAACCAGACTCTTACCATGACATGGGAAGAGACTATAAAATCACTGCTCCAAACCCTCTTACCTGACGACGATGCGGATCAGGATACTGAAGATCAGCTAGTTGTGAAACTCGAAAACGAGAGTTACAACAATGTGGAGCTGGATCCAGACTTTACAACTGAGGAAATAGGCGCTGCTATTAAGGCCTGCAAACCAGGAAGAGCAACAGGTCCTGATGGCA
>NW_025727049.1:145000-147500 GCF_021461385.2 Schistocerca piceifrons | reverse complement strand
GGGGGGAGTCTTTGTCACTAATGTACACAGATGGAACATTTTGGACTGGAACCAGATTACCCGTACACACGGCGCTGATTAGTAATCAATGCAGAGCCATCAAATTACAGAATATATATACAACTGTCCGTATACATGCTGAAAGAGTGTGCCCACAATGGGAACCACACGTCAGCCAGACACTCTCATCACGCACCACTCTCTGCTTCTAACGGGCGCACATACAATATGTAAGCACCAGCATGGAACAACATCCAGTGCATCCTCTCCGCCACATTACACAATCCACACTATCACAACCAGACCAGGAGGTCCATGCGGAAAATAGAATATCCCCCCCTTTCGACATCCACCATTGCGCAGATAAGGCACCAATACCCACACATGTCCTATACAACGGTGCACCCAACATCACAATAGTACCTCCTGTCACAGCGCACAAACAATGACATGAGTCAAAGACACAGGTCTGACACAAGCATAGAATTGGAGCGCCGCCTCTAATAAGCCAAAGGTGCATCCTGACGTGACAAATCTGATCATGTCACAAGCATTCACTTACTATAATCACTATCAACGAACCTGCTCCCCCCCCTTACACCTTTCCTTACAACAACGTGTAACCTAACCTAACCTAACCTAACCTATGTTGTGCCTTAACCTAACCTATGTTGTGCCTTAACCTAACCTATGTTGTGCCTTAACCTAACCTATGTTGTGCCTTAACCTAACCTATGTTGTGCCTTAACCTAACCTATGTTGTGCCTTAACCTAACCTATGTTGTGCCTTAACCTAACCTATGTTGTACCTTAACCTAACCCATGTTGTACCTTAACCTAACCCATGTTGTACCTTAACCTAACCCATGTTGTACCTTAACCTAACCCATGTTGTACCTTAACCTAACCCATGTTGTACCTTAACCTAACCCACGTTGTGCCTTAACCTAACCCACGTTGTGCCTTAACCTAACCCACGTTGTGCCTTAACCTAACCCACGTTGTGCCTTAACCTAACCCACGTTGTACCTTAACCTAACCCACGTTGTCCCCTAACCTAACCCACGTTGTCCCCTAACGTAACCCACGTTGTCCCCTAACGTAACCCACGTTGTCCCCTAACGTAACCCACGTTGTCGCCTAAACCTGCTCTGTAATTGTTATACGACTCGTTCAATTAGTGTAGTGTTGCCCACCCGCAACCCTCGCAATATAGTTCGCTACTCGCACTGCCCGCTCCCCTGTGTATCGCTTCATGTTAAACACCTTGCAAGTCTTGCTCACTTTCCACATGCTCCTGCTGTACACTGTAATGTGGATGGCAGCAGGACGTACATGCCGCCCCTCCCCACGTCCCCACCTTGCCCCCTGCCTTCGCAAGCTGGTTGGTGAGAACTTTGCATGTTCAATGCCCTTCGCATGCGACGTACTCAGGCTACGTTGTGGTGCGGCCTGTGTCAACTGTCCGCTAATGTCGTACGCGTAAACCACAATCTGTACTGCACATTCGTCCTTATGTACTGAATGATACATCGTGGCACATGTGTGACCGTACAACGACTGCGCCCAAAAACGGCGGACCATACAGTGCAAATATTGTGCACGCAGCTACGTGTCGTCTCCCTATGAGAGCTGGATTGCAGTGTGGTACGCCATAGAGACGTGTGGGAGGAACGGACGCCGTGGATGGCGATCAGCATGAGCTGTCTGTTGATGTATTCGGACCTAGTCGTCTCTCCTCACACACCGTGATGGCATGGTGCACCGCGTTCCATATCTGCGACATGCTACAGAGGCCGGTTGACAGTCGTTCGAGCAATGGACATCGCATACGTACGGGGGCCACCTTCCACGTATTGTCTAGGCGTGCACATTTTGTTGCGTGTATGTGGGCAGACGTAGTGTGGCGTGACACCTGACACAGGCATGCAATAATCGTGGAAGTTGCAAATGGCGATGGACGCCTGCGTTTTCTGGTGAAGTTACGCAAATGAACAAATGGTAACCTGTTGTGGTGCGGTTGTTCTCGCTAGGGGTGAATCGGTGATGGCGACGATAGGTTGAGGTACTAACCGGTTGTTCCAGCGATACCCACCATGCCGACGAAACTGAACGGCATCTGGGTGTGAAGCGATACGCGGCGGTGGCTGGGTGGGACCGTCCCCGGCCGGTGAGGGGGCGCCTCCCGGCGTGCTGGCCGCGCGGTGCGTGGGCGCACGCGCTACAGCCGGCTGGTGGGGGCGGCCAGTGGCAGGCGCGCCGGCCGACGGACGCGGCAGGCGTCGCAGCTGCGCGCCGGCGCACCCTGCGCGCGGCGCCGTGCGGCCAAAGTAGGTCCTCGCGGGCCCGGTGCGAAGCGCGGTGGACATCTTCAGTGTGCTGGTCCGATTGAGGACTGTGTGCGTTGAGGATGCGCCGCCGCCCGGCGCTCGGCGCCGCGACGCCGTCTGCTGCTCGGTCGCCCCAGCGGTTCTCGCTGGTGGTTTGTATCGCAGCTGTG
>NW_025727049.1:132500-135000 GCF_021461385.2 Schistocerca piceifrons | reverse complement strand
GCATGCGACGTACTCAGGCTACGTTGTGGTGCGGCCTGTGTCAACTGTCCGCTAATGTCGTACGCGTAAACCACAATCTGTACTGCACATTCGTCCTTATGTACTGAATGATACATCGTGGCACATGTGTGACCGTACAACGACTGCGCCCAAAAACGGCGGACCATACAGTGCAAATATTGTGCACGCAGCTACGTGTCGTCTCCCTATGAGAGCTGGATTGCAGTGTGGTACGCCATAGAGACGTGTGGGAGGAACGGACGCCGTGGATGGCGATCAGCATGAGCTGTCTGTTGATGTATTCGGACCTAGTCGTCTCTCCTCACACACCGTGATGGCATGGTGCACCGCGTTCCATATCTGCGACATGCTACAGAGGCCGGTTGACAGTCGTTCGAGCAATGGACATCGCATACGTACGGGGGCCACCTTCCACGTATTGTCTAGGCGTGCACATTTTGTTGCGTGTATGTGGGCAGACGTAGTGTGGCGTGACACCTGACACAGGCATGCAATAATCGTTGAAGTTGCAAATGGCGATGGACGCCTGCGTTTTCTGGTGAAGTTACGCAAATGAACAAATGGTAACCTGTTGTGGTGCGGTTGTTCTCGCTAGGGGTGAATCGGTGATGGCGACGATAGGTTGAGGTACTAACCGGTTGTTCCAGCGATACCCACCATGCCGACGAAACTGAACGGCATCTGGGTGTGAAGCGATACGCGGCGGTGGCTGGGTGGGACCGTCCCCGGCCGGTGAGGGGGCGCCTCCCGGCGTGCTGGCCGCGCGGTGCGTGGGCGCACGCGCTACAGCCGGCTGGTGGGGGCGGCCAGTGGCAGGCGCGCCGGCCGACGGACGCGGCAGGCGTCGCAGCTGCGCGCCGGCGCACCCTGCGCGCGGCGCCGTGCGGCCAAAGTAGGTCCTCGCGGGCCCGGTGCGAAGCGCGGTGGACATCTTCAGTGTGCTGGTCCGATTGAGGACTGTGTGCGTTGAGGATGCGCCGCCGCCCGGCGCTCGGCGCCGCGACGCCGTCTGCTGCTCGGTCGCCCCAGCGGTTCTCGCTGGTGGTTTGTATCGCAGCTGTGCGGATGTGTTGGCGCGTGCGCTGTGCTGGGAGAGTTCGCTTCGGCACCCAAGTGGGGCTTTTGTCCTTCTGTGGCGCTGGCGTTGGAGCTGCCGGTCACCGTAGGTGGCGCGTGTTGTCTCCCGCCGGCAATGCCACGACAGCACGCTCCCGGGCCTCTGTCGGCAGCGGCAAGCTCAGTTGGGAGCACGGGTGGTCGCACCGAAAGCGTCTACTCGCCTAACTCCGGGCGATTGCGCCTCTCTCGAACCCGACCAAGTACTTGGGACGGCGCTGCGCGCCGCCGGGACCTGAGAGGGTTTCGAGGTGTATTGTGCAGGGGAGCTCAGCCTCCTCCTGTTTGCAGAATGATTGAGCGGACGCTTGCGTGTTCGCGCGGGCCCCCGGGACACACTCCCGGGCGGCCGGCTGCTCAGCTCTAGTTGACGCAGCTCCCTGGTTGATCCTGCCAGTAGTCATATGCTTGTCTCAAAGATTAAGCCATGCATGTCTCAGTACAAGCCGCATTAAGGTGAAACCGCGAATGGCTCATTAAATCAGTTATGGTTCCTTAGATCGTACCCACGTTACTTGGATAACTGTGGTAATTCTAGAGCTAATACATGCAAACAGAGTCCCGACCAGAGATGGAAGGGACGCTTTTATTAGATCAAAACCAATCGGTCGGCTCGTCCGGTCCGTTTGCCTTGGTGACTCTGAATAACTTTGGGCTGATCGCACGGTCCTCGTACCGGCGACGCATCTTTCAAATGTCTGCCTTATCAACTGTCGATGGTAGGTTCTGCGCCTACCATGGTTGTAACGGGTAACGGGGAATCAGGGTTCGATTCCGGAGAGGGAGCCTGAGAAACGGCTACCACATCCAAGGAAGGCAGCAGGCGCGCAAATTACCCACTCCCGGCACGGGGAGGTAGTGACGAAAAATAACGATACGGGACTCATCCGAGGCCCCGTAATCGGAATGAGTACACTTTAAATCCTTTAACGAGTATCTATTGGAGGGCAAGTCTGGTGCCAGCAGCCGCGGTAATTCCAGCTCCAATAGCGTATATTAAAGTTGTTGCGGTTAAAAAGCTCGTAGTTGGATTTGTGTCCCACGCTGTTGGTTCACCGCCCGTCGGTGTTTAACTGGCATGTATCGTGGGACGTCCTGCCGGTGGGGCGAGCCGAAGGCGTGCGACCGCCTCGTGCGTGCTCGTGCGTCCCGAGGCGGACCCCGTTGAAATCCTACCAGGGTGCTCTTTATTGAGTGTCTCGGTGGGCCGGCACGTTTACTTTGAACAAATTAGAGTGCTTAAAGCAGGCAAGCCCGCCTGAATACTGTGTGCATGGAATAATGGAATAGGACCTCGGTTCTATTTTGTTGGTTTTCGGAACCCGAGGTAATGATTAATAGGGACAGGCGGGGGCATTCGTAT
>NW_025727049.1:120000-122500 GCF_021461385.2 Schistocerca piceifrons | reverse complement strand
GTCCGCTAATGTCGTACGCGTAAACCACAATCTGTACTGCACATTCGTCCTTATGTACTGAATGATACATCGTGGCACATGTGTGACCGTACAACGACTGCGCCCAAAAACGGCGGACCATACAGTGCAAATATTGTGCACGCAGCTACGTGTCGTCTCCCTATGAGAGCTGGATTGCAGTGTGGTACGCCATAGAGACGTGTGGGAGGAACGGACGCCGTGGATGGCGATCAGCATGAGCTGTCTGTTGATGTATTCGGACCTAGTCGTCTCTCCTCACACACCGTGATGGCATGGTGCACCGCGTTCCATATCTGCGACATGCTACAGAGGCCGGTTGACAGTCGTTCGAGCAATGGACATCGCATACGTACGGGGGCCACCTTCCACGTATTGTCTAGGCGTGCACATTTTGTTGCGTGTATGTGGGCAGACGTAGTGTGGCGTGACACCTGACACAGGCATGCAATAATCGTTGAAGTTGCAAATGGCGATGGACGCCTGCGTTTTCTGGTGAAGTTACGCAAATGAACAAATGGTAACCTGTTGTGGTGCGGTTGTTCTCGCTAGGGGTGAATCGGTGATGGCGACGATAGGTTGAGGTACTAACCGGTTGTTCCAGCGATACCCACCATGCCGACGAAACTGAACGGCATCTGGGTGTGAAGCGATACGCGGCGGTGGCTGGGTGGGACCGTCCCCGGCCGGTGAGGGGGCGCCTCCCGGCGTGCTGGCCGCGCGGTGCGTGGGCGCACGCGCTACAGCCGGCTGGTGGGGGCGGCCAGTGGCAGGCGCGCCGGCCGACGGACGCGGCAGGCGTCGCAGCTGCGCGCCGGCGCACCCTGCGCGCGGCGCCGTGCGGCCAAAGTAGGTCCTCGCGGGCCCGGTGCGAAGCGCGGTGGACATCTTCAGTGTGCTGGTCCGATTGAGGACTGTGTGCGTTGAGGATGCGCCGCCGCCCGGCGCTCGGCGCCGCGACGCCGTCTGCTGCTCGGTCGCCCCAGCGGTTCTCGCTGGTGGTTTGTATCGCAGCTGTGCGGATGTGTTGGCGCGTGCGCTGTGCTGGGAGAGTTCGCTTCGGCACCCAAGTGGGGCTTTTGTCCTTCTGTGGCGCTGGCGTTGGAGCTGCCGGTCACCGTAGGTGGCGCGTGTTGTCTCCCGCCGGCAATGCCACGACAGCACGCTCCCGGGCCTCTGTCGGCAGCGGCAAGCTCAGTTGGGAGCACGGGTGGTCGCACCGAAAGCGTCTACTCGCCTAACTCCGGGCGATTGCGCCTCTCTCGAACCCGACCAAGTACTTGGGACGGCGCTGCGCGCCGCCGGGACCTGAGAGGGTTTCGAGGTGTATTGTGCAGGGGAGCTCAGCCTCCTCCTGTTTGCAGAATGATTGAGCGGACGCTTGCGTGTTCGCGCGGGCCCCCGGGACACACTCCCGGGCGGCCGGCTGCTCAGCTCTAGTTGACGCAGCTCCCTGGTTGATCCTGCCAGTAGTCATATGCTTGTCTCAAAGATTAAGCCATGCATGTCTCAGTACAAGCCGCATTAAGGTGAAACCGCGAATGGCTCATTAAATCAGTTATGGTTCCTTAGATCGTACCCACGTTACTTGGATAACTGTGGTAATTCTAGAGCTAATACATGCAAACAGAGTCCCGACCAGAGATGGAAGGGACGCTTTTATTAGATCAAAACCAATCGGTCGGCTCGTCCGGTCCGTTTGCCTTGGTGACTCTGAATAACTTTGGGCTGATCGCACGGTCCTCGTACCGGCGACGCATCTTTCAAATGTCTGCCTTATCAACTGTCGATGGTAGGTTCTGCGCCTACCATGGTTGTAACGGGTAACGGGGAATCAGGGTTCGATTCCGGAGAGGGAGCCTGAGAAACGGCTACCACATCCAAGGAAGGCAGCAGGCGCGCAAATTACCCACTCCCGGCACGGGGAGGTAGTGACGAAAAATAACGATACGGGACTCATCCGAGGCCCCGTAATCGGAATGAGTACACTTTAAATCCTTTAACGAGTATCTATTGGAGGGCAAGTCTGGTGCCAGCAGCCGCGGTAATTCCAGCTCCAATAGCGTATATTAAAGTTGTTGCGGTTAAAAAGCTCGTAGTTGGATTTGTGTCCCACGCTGTTGGTTCACCGCCCGTCGGTGTTTAACTGGCATGTATCGTGGGACGTCCTGCCGGTGGGGCGAGCCGAAGGCGTGCGACCGCCTCGTGCGTGCTCGTGCGTCCCGAGGCGGACCCCGTTGAAATCCTACCAGGGTGCTCTTTATTGAGTGTCTCGGTGGGCCGGCACGTTTACTTTGAACAAATTAGAGTGCTTAAAGCAGGCAAGCCCGCCTGAATACTGTGTGCATGGAATAATGGAATAGGACCTCGGTTCTATTTTGTTGGTTTTCGGAACCCGAGGTAATGATTAATAGGGACAGGCGGGGGCATTCGTATTGCGACGTTAGAGGTGAAATTCTTGGATCGTCGCAAGACGAACAGA
>NW_025727049.1:110000-112500 GCF_021461385.2 Schistocerca piceifrons | reverse complement strand
ACATGTCCTATACAACGGTGCACCCAACATCACAATAGTACCTCCTGTCACAGCGCACAAACAATGACATGAGTCAAAGACACAGGTCTGACACAAGCATAGAATTGGAGCGCCGCCTCTAATAAGCCAAAGGTGCATCCTGACGTGACAAATCTGATCATGTCACAAGCATTCACTTACTATAATCACTATCAACGAACCTGCTCCCCCCCCTTACACCTTTCCTTACAACAACGTGTACCATGTTGTGCCTTAACCTAACCCATGTTGTGCCTTAACCTAACCTATGTTGTGCCTTAACCTAACCCATGTTGTGCCTTAACCTAACCCATGTTGTGCCTTAACCTAACCCATGTTGTGCCTTAACCTAACCCATGTTGTGCCTTAACCTAACCCATGTTGTGCCTTAACCTAACCCATGTTGTGCCTTAACCTAACCCATGTTGTGCCTTAACCTAACCCATGTTGTGCCTTAACCTAACCCATGTTGTGCCTTAACCTAACCCATGTTGTGCCTTAACCTAACCCATGTTGTGCCTTAACCTAACCCATGTCGTGCCTTAACCTAACCCATGTCGTGCCTTAACCTAACCCATGTCGTGCCTTAACCTAACCCATGTCGTGCCTTAACCTAACCCACGTCGTGCCTTAACCTAACCCACGTTGTCGCCTAACGTAACCCACGTTGTCGCCTAAACCTGCTCTGTAATTGTTATACGACTCGTTCAATTAGTGTAGTGTTGCCCACCCGCAACCCTCGCAATATAGTTCGCTACTCGCACTCCCCGCTCCCCTGTGTATCGCTTCATGTTAAACACCTTGCAAGTCTTGCTCACTTTCCACATGCTCCTGCTGTACACTGTAATGTGGATGGCAGCAGGACGTACATGCCGCCCCTCCCCACGTCCCCACCTTGCCCCCTGCCTTCGCAAGCTGGTTGGTGAGAACTTTGCATGTTCAATGCCCTCCGCATGCGACGTACTCAGGCTACGTTGTGGTGCGGCCTGTGTCAACTGTCCGCTAATGTCGTACGCGTAAACCACAATCTGTACTGCACATTCGTCCTTATGTACTGAATGATACATCGTGGCACATGTGTGACCGTACAACGACTGCGCCCAAAAACGGCGGACCATACAGTGCAAATATTGTGCACGCAGCTACGTGTCGTCTCCCTATGAGAGCTGGATTGCAGTGTGGTACGCCATAGAGACGTGTGGGAGGAACGGACGCCGTGGATGGCGATCAGCATGAGCTGTCTGTTGATGTATTCGGACCTAGTCGTCTCTCCTCACACACCGTGATGGCATGGTGCACCGCGTTCCATATCTGCGACATGCTACAGAGGCCGGTTGACAGTCGTTCGAGCAATGGACATCGCATACGTACGGGGGCCACCTTCCACGTATTGTCTAGGCGTGCACATTTTGTTGCGTGTATGTGGGCAGACGTAGTGTGGCGTGACACCTGACACAGGCATGCAATAATCGTGGAAGTTGCAAATGGCGATGGACGCCTGCGTTTTCTGGTGAAGTTACGCAAATGAACAAATGGTAACCTGTTGTGGTGCGGTTGTTCTCGCTAGGGGTGAATCGGTGATGGCGACGATAGGTTGAGGTACTAACCGGTTGTTCCAGCGATACCCACCATGCCGACGAAACTGAACGGCATCTGGGTGTGAAGCGATACGCGGCGGTGGCTGGGTGGGACCGTCCCCGGCCGGTGAGGGGGCGCCTCCCGGCGTGCTGGCCGCGCGGTGCGTGGGCGCACGCGCTACAGCCGGCTGGTGGGGGCGGCCAGTGGCAGGCGCGCCGGCCGACGGACGCGGCAGGCGTCGCAGCTGCGCGCCGGCGCACCCTGCGCGCGGCGCCGTGCGGCCAAAGTAGGTCCTCGCGGGCCCGGTGCGAAGCGCGGTGGACATCTTCAGTGTGCTGGTCCGATTGAGGACTGTGTGCGTTGAGGATGCGCTGCCGCCCGGCGCTCGGCGCCGCGACGCCGTCTGCTGCTCGGTCGCCCCAGCGGTTCTCGCTGGTGGTTTGTATCGCAGCTGTGCGGATGTGTTGGCGCGTGCGCTGTGCTGGGAGAGTTCGCTTCGGCACCCAAGTGGGGCTTTTGTCCTTCTGTGGCGCTGGCGTTGGAGCTGCCGGTCACCGTAGGTGGCGCGTGTTGTCTCCCGCCGGCAATGCCACGACAGCACGCTCCCGGGCCTCTGTCGGCAGCGGCAAGCTCAGTTGGGAGCACGGGTGGTCGCACCGAAAGCGTCTACTCGCCTAACTCCGGGCGATTGCGCCTCTCTCGAACCCGACCAAGTACTTGGGACGGCGCTGCGCGCCGCCGGGACCTGAGAGGGTTTCGAGGTGTATTGTGCAGGGGAGCTCAGCCTCCTCCTGTTTGCAGAATGATTGAGCGGACGCTTGCGTGTTCGCGCGGGCCCCCGGGACACACTCCCGGGCGGCCGGCTGCTCAGCTCTAGTTGACGCAGCTCCCTGGTTGATCCTGC
>NW_025727049.1:97500-102500 GCF_021461385.2 Schistocerca piceifrons | reverse complement strand
ATCGCCATCTATGAAAATAGGGCGACACCACATGCAATACCGCCATCTATGCGCATCTGACAACACTACGTCCGCACCACAAAACATACCGCCATCTGTAGGTCTCCCGCAACATGACCTCCTCCAACGACGATACCGCCATCTATGCGACGCCAAGCCGATTAAGACAGCGATGGCGCCACAGTGCCCGCCTTTCGACGCCACCCACAAAGCCTGCAGCCTCTGTCGACCATAGCACCCAATCTCCAGTGGCTCTGCCGCACGAAGCCGTGGACCGGCAATGACTCCACCCGCACCCGTTCGTGCACCACCCCAACCGCCAAACGCGCACCTCCAGCGGATGAACGGCGGACGTTTCCCGCACTCGTAAAGTGCAATCCACCCCTATAACGTGCGTTTCATGAAGAGTTATTGCCAATATGCGACATTCCCGCTGTCCCTATACATGAGCCGCGACCTGTACCACTTACGAGCGAGAGACGCGATCGCGTTGCTCACTGTACGGCGTCCGATACCGAGCCATCAGCATGTCGGTCCCCATGCGCGTTGCACTCGCACTCGCAGTCGCAAAAACGTGGGGCAAATATATTACGCGGAAGAGTTATAACAGACCGAGCCCCACTGCATGAGGGGAGTCTTTGTCACTAATGTACACAGATGGAACATTTTGGACTGGAACCAGATTACCCGTACACACGGCGCTGATTAGTAATCAATGCAGAGCCATCAAACTACAGAATATATATACAACTGTCCGTATACATGCTGAAAGAGTCTGCCCACAATGGGAACCACACGTCAGCCAGCCACTCTGATCACGCACCACTCTCTGCTTCTAACGGGCGCACATACAATATGTAAGCACCAGCATGGAACAACATCCAGTGCATCCTCTCCGCCACATTACACAATCCACACTATCACAACCAGACCAGGAGGTCCATGCGGAAAATACAATATCCCACCCTTTCGACATCCACCATTGCGCAGATCAGGCACCAACACCCACACATGTCCTATACAACGGTGCACCCAACATCACAATAGTACCTCCTGTCACAGCGCACAAACAATGACATGAGTCAAAGACACAGGTCTGACACAAGCATAGAATTGGAGCGCCGCCTCTAATAAGCCAAAGGTGCATCCTGACGTGACAAATCTGATCATGTCACAAGCATTCACTTACTATAATCACTATCAACGAACCTGCCGCCCCCGCCCCCCCCTACACCTTTCCTTACAACAACGTGTAACCTAACCTAACCTAACCTATGTTGTACCTTAACCTAACCTATGTTGTACCTTAACCTAACCTATGTTGTACCTTAACCTAACCTATGTTGTACCTTAACCTAACCTATGTTGTACCTTAACCTAACCTATGTTGTGCCTTAACCTAACCTATGTTGTGCCTTAACCTAACCTATGTTGTGCCTTAACCTAACCTATGTTGTGCCTTAACCTAACCTATGTTGTGCCTTAACCTAACCTATGTTGTGCCTTAACCTAACCTATGTTGTGCCTTAACCTAACCTATGTTGTGCCTTAACCTAACCTATGTTGTGCCTTAACCTAACCTATGTTGTGCCTTAACCTAACCCATGTTGTGCCTTAACCTAACCCATGTTGTGCCTTAACCTAACCCATGTTGTGCCTTAACCTAACCCATGTTGTGCCTTAACCTAACCCATGTTGTGCCTTAACCTAACCCATGTTGTGCCTTAACCTAACCCATGTTGTGCCTTAACCTAACCCATGTTGTGCCTTAACCTAACCCATGTTGTGCCTTAACCTAACCCATGTTGTGCCTTAACCTAACCCATGTTGTGCCTTAACCTAACCCATGTTGTGCCTTAACCTAACCCATGTTGTGCCTTAACCTAACCCATGTTGTGCCTTAACCTAACCCATGTTGTGCCTTAACCTAACCCATGTTGTGCCTTAACCTAACCCATGTTGTGCCTTAACCTAACCCATGTTGTGCCTTAACCTAACCCATGTTGTGCCTTAACCTAACCCATGTTGTGCCTTAACCTAACCCATGTTGTGCCTTAACCTAACCCATGTTGTGCCTTAACCTAACCCATGTTGTGCCTTAACCTAACCCATGTTGTGCCTTAACCTAACCTATGTTGTGCCTTAACCTAACCCATGTTGTGCCTTAACCTAACCCATGTTGTGCCTTAACCTAACCCATGTTGTGCCTTAACCTAACCCATGTTGTGCCTTAACCTAACCCATGTTGTGCCTTAACCTAACCCATGTTGTGCCTTAACCTAACCCATGTTGTGCCTTAACCTAACCCATGTTGTGCCTTAACCTAACCCATGTTGTGCCTTAACCTAACCCATGTTGTGCCTTAACCTAACCCATGTTGTGCCTTAACCTAACCCATGTTGTGCCTTAACCTAACCCATGTTGTGCCTTAACCTAACCCATGTCGTGCCTTAACCTAACCCACGTCGTTCCTTAACCTAACCCACGTTGTCGCCTAACGTAACCCACGTTGTCGCCTAAACCTGCTCTGTAATTGTTATACGACTCGTTCAATTAGTGTAGTGTTGCCCACCCGCAACCCTCGCAATATAGTTCGCTACTCGCACTCCCCGCTCCCCTGTGTATCGCTTCATGTTAAACACCTTGCAAGTCTTGCTCACTTTCCACATGCTCCTGCTGTACACTGTAATGTGGATGGCAGCAGGACGTACATGCCGCCCCTCCCCACGTCCCCACCTTGCCCCCTGCCTTCGCAAGCTGGTTGGTGAGAACTTTGCATGTTCAATGCCCTCCGCATGCGACGTACTCAGGCTACGTTGTGGTGCGGCCTGTGTCAACTGTCCGCTAATGTCGTACGCGTAAACCACAATCTGTACTGCACATTCGTCCTTATGTACTGAATGATACATCGTGGCACATGTGTGACCGTACAACGACTGCGCCCAAAAACGGCGGACCATACAGTGCAAATATTGTGCACGCAGCTACGTGTCGTCTCCCTATGAGAGCTGGATTGCAGTGTGGTACGCCATAGAGACGTGTGGGAGGAACGGACGCCGTGGATGGCGATCAGCATGAGCTGTCTGTTGATGTATTCGGACCTAGTCGTCTCTCCTCACACACCGTGATGGCATGGTGCACCGCGTTCCATATCTGCGACATGCTACAGAGGCCGGTTGACAGTCGTTCGAGCAATGGACATCGCATACGTACGGGGGCCACCTTCCACGTATTGTCTAGGCGTGCACATTTTGTTGCGTGTATGTGGGCAGACGTAGTGTGGCGTGACACCTGACACAGGCATGCAATAATCGTGGAAGTTGCAAATGGCGATGGACGCCTGCGTTTTCTGGTGAAGTTACGCAAATGAACAAATGGTAACCTGTTGTGGTGCGGTTGTTCTCGCTAGGGGTGAATCGGTGATGGCGACGATAGGTTGAGGTACTAACCGGTTGTTCCAGCGATACCCACCATGCCGACGAAACTGAACGGCATCTGGGTGTGAAGCGATACGCGGCGGTGGCTGGGTGGGACCGTCCCCGGCCGGTGAGGGGGCGCCTCCCGGCGTGCTGGCCGCGCGGTGCGTGGGCGCACGCGCTACAGCCGGCTGGTGGGGGCGGCCAGTGGCAGGCGCGCCGGCCGACGGACGCGGCAGGCGTCGCAGCTGCGCGCCGGCGCACCCTGCGCGCGGCGCCGTGCGGCCAAAGTAGGTCCTCGCGGGCCCGGTGCGAAGCGCGGTGGACATCTTCAGTGTGCTGGTCCGATTGAGGACTGTGTGCGTTGAGGATGCGCTGCCGCCCGGCGCTCGGCGCCGCGACGCCGTCTGCTGCTCGGTCGCCCCAGCGGTTCTCGCTGGTGGTTTGTATCGCAGCTGTGCGGATGTGTTGGCGCGTGCGCTGTGCTGGGAGAGTTCGCTTCGGCACCCAAGTGGGGCTTTTGTCCTTCTGTGGCGCTGGCGTTGGAGCTGCCGGTCACCGTAGGTGGCGCGTGTTGTCTCCCGCCGGCAATGCCACGACAGCACGCTCCCGGGCCTCTGTCGGCAGCGGCAAGCTCAGTTGGGAGCACGGGTGGTCGCACCGAAAGCGTCTACTCGCCTAACTCCGGGCGATTGCGCCTCTCTCGAACCCGACCAAGTACTTGGGACGGCGCTGCGCGCCGCCGGGACCTGAGAGGGTTTCGAGGTGTATTGTGCAGGGGAGCTCAGCCTCCTCCTGTTTGCAGAATGATTGAGCGGACGCTTGCGTGTTCGCGCGGGCCCCCGGGACACACTCCCGGGCGGCCGGCTGCTCAGCTCTAGTTGACGCAGCTCCCTGGTTGATCCTGCCAGTAGTCATATGCTTGTCTCAAAGATTAAGCCATGCATGTCTCAGTACAAGCCGCATTAAGGTGAAACCGCGAATGGCTCATTAAATCAGTTATGGTTCCTTAGATCGTACCCACGTTACTTGGATAACTGTGGTAATTCTAGAGCTAATACATGCAAACAGAGTCCCGACCAGAGATGGAAGGGACGCTTTTATTAGATCAAAACCAATCGGTCGGCTCGTCCGGTCCGTTTGCCTTGGTGACTCTGAATAACTTTGGGCTGATCGCACGGTCCTCGTACCGGCGACGCATCTTTCAAATGTCTGCCTTATCAACTGTCGATGGTAGGTTCTGCGCCTACCATGGTTGTAACGGGTAACGGGGAATCAGGGTTCGATTCCGGAGAGGGAGCCTGAGAAACGGCTACCACATCCAAGGAAGGCAGCAGGCGCGCAAATTACCCACTCCCGGCACGGGGAGGTAGTGACGAAAAATAACGATACGGGACTCATCCGAGGCCCCGTAATCGGAATGAGTACACTTTAAATCCTTTAACGAGTATCTATTGGAGGGCAAGTCTGGTGCCAGCAGCCGCGGTAATTCCAGCTCCAATAGCGTATATTAAAGTTGTTGCGGTTAAAAAGCTCGTAGTTGGATTTGTGTCCCACGCTGTTGGTTCACCGCCCGTCGGTGTT
>NW_025727049.1:90000-95000 GCF_021461385.2 Schistocerca piceifrons | reverse complement strand
GTGTGCGGTGGGCCGCACTTCTCCCCTAGTAGGACGTCGCGACCCGCTGGGTGCCGGCCTACGGCCCGGGTGCGCAGCCTGTCCTTCCGCGGGCCTCGGTTCGCGTCTGTTGGGCAGAGCCCCGGTGTCCTGGCTGGCTGCCCGGCGGTATATCTGGAGGAGTCGATTCGCCCCTTTGGGCGCTCGGGCTCCCGGCAAGCGCGCGCGGTTCTTCCCGGATGACGGACCTACCTGGCCCGGCCCCGGACCCGCGCCGCTGTTGGCTCGGGATGCTCTCGGGCGGAATAATCGCTCCCGTCAGCGGCGCTTCAGCTTTGGACAATTTCACGACCCGTCTTGAAACACGGACCAAGGAGTCTAACATGTGCGCGAGTCATTGGGCTGTACGAAACCTAAAGGCGTAATGAAAGTGAAGGTCTCGCCTTGCGCGGGCCGAGGGAGGATGGGGCTTCCCCGCCCTTCACGGGGCGGCGGCCTCCGCACTCCCGGGGCGTCTCGTCCTCATTGCGAGGTGAGGCGCACCTAGAGCGTACACGTTGGGACCCGAAAGATGGTGAACTATGCCTGGCCAGGACGAAGTCAGGGGAAACCCTGATGGAGGTCCGTAGCGATTCTGACGTGCAAATCGATCGTCGGAGCTGGGTATAGGGGCGAAAGACTAATCGAACCATCTAGTAGCTGGTTCCCTCCGAAGTTTCCCTCAGGATAGCTGGTGCTCGTACGAGTCTCATCCGGTAAAGCGAATGATTAGAGGCCTTGGGGCCGAAACGACCTCAACCTATTCTCAAACTTTAAATGGGTGAGATCTCCGGCTTGCTTGATATGCTGAAGCCGCGAGCAAACGACTCGGATCGGAGTGCCAAGTGGGCCACTTTTGGTAAGCAGAACTGGCGCTGTGGGATGAACCAAACGCCGAGTTAAGGCGCCCGAATCGACGCTCATGGGAAACCATGAAAGGCGTTGGTTGCTTAAGACAGCAGGACGGTGGCCATGGAAGTCGGAATCCGCTAAGGAGTGTGTAACAACTCACCTGCCGAAGCAACTAGCCCTGAAAATGGATGGCGCTGAAGCGTCGTGCCTATACTCGGCCGTCAGTCTGGCAGTCATGGCCGGTCCTTGCGGCCGGCCGCGAAGCCCTGACGAGTAGGAGGGTCGCGGCGGTGGGCGCAGAAGGGTCTGGGCGTGAGCCTGCCTGGAGCCGCCGTCGGTGCAGATCTTGGTGGTAGTAGCAAATACTCCAGCGAGGCCCTGGAGGGCTGACGCGGAGAAGGGTTTCGTGTGAACAGCCGTTGCACACGAGTCAGTCGATCCTAAGCCCTAGGAGAAATCCGATGTTGATGGGGGCCGTCATAGCATGATGCGCTTTGTGCTGGCCCCCGTTGGGCGAAAGGGAATCCGGTTCCTATTCCGGAACCCGGCAGCGGAACCGATACAAGTCGGGCCCCTCTTTTAGAGATGCTCGTCGGGGTAACCCAAAAGGACCCGGAGACGCCGTCGGGAGATCGGGGAAGAGTTTTCTTTTCTGCATGAGCGTTCGAGTTCCCTGGAATCCTCTAGCAGGGAGATAGGGTTTGGAACGCGAAGAGCACCGCAGTTGCGGCGGTGTCCCGATCTTCCCCTCGGACCTTGAAAATCCGGGAGAGGGCCACGTGGAGGTGTCGCGCCGGTTCGTACCCATATCCGCAGCAGGTCTCCAAGGTGAAGAGCCTCTAGTCGATAGAATAATGTAGGTAAGGGAAGTCGGCAAATTGGATCCGTAACTTCGGGATAAGGATTGGCTCTGAGGATCGGGGCGTGTCGGGCTTGGTCGGGAAGTGGGTCAGCGCTAACGTGCCGGGCCTGGGCGAGGTGAGTGCCGTAGGGGTGCCGGTAAGTGCGGGCGTTTAGCGCGGGCGTGGTCTGCTCTCGCCGTTGGTCGGCCTCGTGCTGGTCGGCGGTGCAGGATGCGCGCGCCTGCGCGGCGTTCGCGCCCCGGTGCTTCAACCTGCGTGCAGGATCCGAGCTCGGTCCCGTGCCTTGGCCTCCCACGGATCTTCCTTGCTGCGAGGCCGCGTCCGCCTTAGCGTGCTCCTCCGGGGGCGCGCGGGTGCGCGGATTCTCTTCGGCCGCCATTCAACGATCAACTCAGAACTGGCACGGACTGGGGGAATCCGACTGTCTAATTAAAACAAAGCATTGCGATGGCCCTAGCGGGTGTTGACGCAATGTGATTTCTGCCCAGTGCTCTGAATGTCAACGTGAAGAAATTCAAGCAAGCGCGGGTAAACGGCGGGAGTAACTATGACTCTCTTAAGTAACTATGACTCTTAAGTAACTATGACTCTCTTAAGGTGGCCAAGTGGCGGCGGTGTGGCTGCATCCGGACTTGGCTTTTCGAAGTGCGGTCTTGATGTAGTCGTGCTGCTGCTGCGAGGTGCCTTCCTTGGGTTATAGTTACAGGGAGAGTGATGCGCAATACATGGGCCTAGCCCTCTTAGCCTCTCCTCTCCTGCGGTCTTCTCCCCTTCTCGTGGGCCCGCTGATTTTCGCAGAGTGGAAGACCGCACCAGGGGCTTGGGGGGGTTACCAGCCCCCCCTCGCATTATCCCTTTATAGTTGGGGGCAGCCGACAAGAAACAAGAGATGGTGGCCCTTCCGCTGAAGGTGCCACCCCAGCTACCCCAGCACCTATCCGGCCAACCGGCCGTAACGAAAATGCGATAGTTTGTGTAGCTCCCTTTGCTTGCAGTGAGTGCCACCGCACTTTTACCACGAAGAACGGTCTCGGGGTCCATCGCCGCCGCCAACACCCTGCGGCCGCCAACGCTGAGATCGTGACGGAGAGGCATCGCGCGAGGTGGACGGAGGAAGAAGTCCTGTCGCTCGCCAAGGCAGAGGCCGAACTGTTCCTTGAGAGGGACGCCCGGTTCTTCTTTGTAAATCAAGAACTTACCAGGATGTTCCCCGACCGAACGCTTGAGGCAATCAAGTGCCGACGGCGGCAAGCTGCCCACAAGCAGCTTGTCCGCCAATTCATGGAGGCACTTGAGATCGGTCGGGGCGAAGAGCCGGCGTCCCGCCGTGGAGCAGCGAGCTCGCTGCCTGACGCGGGCGAGGCCGCTGCGCCGCCCGTCGACGCAGCCGAGGACTTCGCGGCCGACACCACCGGGCCGCCGCCGGAGGGGCCGACTGACGCCGCCATCTGGGAGCATCTGGCGGGGCTGCCTGCTTCCGCCCAGCGTTTCTCTGCCCTGGATCGAGTCATTGGTCTGGGGCGGGGCACGCCGCCCGATGTCATCCTGGGCATGCTCCCGGATGCCCTTGCGTCGGTCGGGTCCAGGGGGGAGAGGTCGATCACCAGGACACAGCGGCCGCGCCAATCATCCAAGCGGCCGCCTGCCGCCCCGCCGCTGCAGAAGCGCAAGCGGCGCCGCTGGGAATACGCGCGCACACAGGACGCCTTCCGTAGGTCGCGTGCACGTTGCGTGCGCGGCTTGCTGGACGGCACCCTGCTGCAGCCGCCACCCGACATCCCCGGTCTGCTGGACTTCTGGGCGGACCTCTTCACGAAGAAGCCGATCTCCACCGCCGGCTTCATCCGTGACCGCCTTCTCCCGCACTCGGAGCCTGTCGCTCCTGAGTGCCTATGGGGGCCGGTCACACGTGAGGAGGTCGCTGCTGCCTTGCCGCCCAGGGGATCGGCAGCCG
This sequence comes from Schistocerca piceifrons, assembly GCF_021461385.2. Classification (NCBI taxonomy): domain Eukaryota; kingdom Metazoa; phylum Arthropoda; class Insecta; order Orthoptera; family Acrididae; genus Schistocerca; species Schistocerca piceifrons. Next base: position 91,313 of record NW_025727049.1, on the reverse strand, counting down.
GGCCGGACGGCCTGACTCCAGCGGAGCTGCGGCGCCTGCCGCATGAAGTCCTGGTGAAACTCTTGAACCTCTTCCTCCTGGCCCGCGCCCTCCCCGAGCGTCTGCTTCGCGCCCGGACGTCACTTCTCCCCAAAACGGCTGCACCAACATCCCCCGCTGACTTTCGCCCCATTACGGTCTGCTCGGTGTTGGCGCGGACCTTTCACAAGGTTCTCGCGTCACGCCTGATGCGTGCATGTGCTGTGGACGAACGTCAGCGGGCATTCATCCCCCGGGATGGGATGTTGGAAAACACCTTCATCTTGGACACTGCTCTCACCGACGCAGTCCGCTCCTGTCGCTCTGTTTTTGTGGCATCGATCGACGTCTCTAAAGCGTTCGATTCGGTGGACCATGCTGCCCTCCGCCCCGTGCTGAGGGCTCATGGCCTGCCGGATTGCTTTATTGAGTACGTCGAAAGGTGTTACGAGGGTAGCACGACAGTGATAGCGGGCGGCGCCGACGTGGGCGTGCCCCTGCAGCCGGCTAGGGGTGTGCGTCAGGGTGACCCCCTCTCCCCCCTCCTTTTCAATTTTGCGGTGGACTATGTTTTGAGTCAACTTCCCTCCCACATCGGAGCTCGGATCCTTGGTCGCAGAGTTAACGCTGCGGCCTTCGCAGATGACGTCCTGCTTTTTGCATCGACCGCGAGGGGATTGCAGTCCCTCATCGACGCAGCCGTCGCAGCCCTCGCCCATCTGGGGCTGCAGATCAACGCCCGGAAGTGTTTCACCCTCGCCTTAGTCGCGTCTGGGCGCGACAAGAAGGTGAAGGTCGACGCCGACGTTACCTTCAAAGCGGGCAACGCCACCGTGCCCGCCCTACGTGTGGGTGAAACCTTCCGGTACCTGGGACTGCAATTCTCCACCGCGGGTCGCTGCGTTTTCAACCCACGACGCCACCTGGTGGAGCAGCTGGACGTCATCTCCCGAGCTCCGCTCAAGCCGCAACAGCGCCTCCACGCCCTCACCACCGTACTTCTGCCTGGCCTGTACCATGGGCTGGCCCTCAGCCGCACCCGAGTGGGTGCGTTGAAAGCGGCAGATGTGACCATCCGTGCCGCCGTCAGGAGATGGTTCCGCCTTCCGGCGGACACTCCCCTGGGCTACTTCCACGCTCCTGTAGCCCAGGGAGGCCTCGGCATCCCATCATGCCGATGGATGGGGCCAACACTTCGCCGGTCCCGTCTCCTGGCGCTGAAGAGGATTGGGCCAGCCGCCGACGGTGCAGGCCGGGACGAGGTGCAGCGTGAGATTGAGGCGCTGGAGCGGCAT
>NW_025727049.1:82500-85000 GCF_021461385.2 Schistocerca piceifrons | reverse complement strand
AACCTAACCCATGTTGTGCCTTAACCTAACCCATGTTGTGCCTTAACCTAACCCATGTTGTGCCTTAACCTAACCCATGTTGTGCCTTAACCTAACCCATGTTGTGCCTTAACCTAACCCATGTTGTGCCTTAACCTAACCCATGTTGTGCCTTAACCTAACCCATGTTGTGCCTTAACCTAACCCATGTTGTGCCTTAACCTAACCCATGTTGTGCCTTAACCTAACCCATGTTGTGCCTTAACCTAACCCATGTTGTGCCTTAACCTAACCCATGTTGTGCCTTAACCTAACCCATGTTGTGCCTTAACCTAACCCATGTTGTGCCTTAACCTAACCCATGTTGTGCCTTAACCTAACCCATGTTGTGCCTTAACCTAACCCATGTTGTGCCTTAACCTAACCCATGTTGTGCCTTAACCTAACCCATGTTGTGCCTTAACCTAACCCATGTTGTGCCTTAACCTAACCCATGTTGTGCCTTAACCTAACCCATGTTGTGCCTTAACCTAACCCATGTCGTGCCTTAACCTAACCCACGTCGTGCCTTAACCTAACCCACGTTGTCGCCTAACGTAACCCACGTTGTCGCCTAAACCTGCTCTGTAATTGTTATACGACTCGTTCAATTAGTGTAGTGTTGCCCACCCGCAACCCTCGCAATATAGTTCGCTACTCGCACTCCCCGCTCCCCTGTGTATCGCTTCATGTTAAACACCTTGCAAGTCTTGCTCACTTTCCACATGCTCCTGCTGTACACTGTAATGTGGATGGCAGCAGGACGTACATGCCGCCCCTCCCCACGTCCCCACCTTGCCCCCTGCCTTCGCAAGCTGGTTGGTGAGAACTTTGCATGTTCAATGCCCTCCGCATGCGACGTACTCAGGCTACGTTGTGGTGCGGCCTGTGTCAACTGTCCGCTAATGTCGTACGCGTAAACCACAATCTGTACTGCACATTCGTCCTTATGTACTGAATGATACATCGTGGCACATGTGTGACCGTACAACGACTGCGCCCAAAAACGGCGGACCATACAGTGCAAATATTGTGCACGCAGCTACGTGTCGTCTCCCTATGAGAGCTGGATTGCAGTGTGGTACGCCATAGAGACGTGTGGGAGGAACGGACGCCGTGGATGGCGATCAGCATGAGCTGTCTGTTGATGTATTCGGACCTAGTCGTCTCTCCTCACACACCGTGATGGCATGGTGCACCGCGTTCCATATCTGCGACATGCTACAGAGGCCGGTTGACAGTCGTTCGAGCAATGGACATCGCATACGTACGGGGGCCACCTTCCACGTATTGTCTAGGCGTGCACATTTTGTTGCGTGTATGTGGGCAGACGTAGTGTGGCGTGACACCTGACACAGGCATGCAATAATCGTGGAAGTTGCAAATGGCGATGGACGCCTGCGTTTTCTGGTGAAGTTACGCAAATGAACAAATGGTAACCTGTTGTGGTGCGGTTGTTCTCGCTAGGGGTGAATCGGTGATGGCGACGATAGGTTGAGGTACTAACCGGTTGTTCCAGCGATACCCACCATGCCGACGAAACTGAACGGCATCTGGGTGTGAAGCGATACGCGGCGGTGGCTGGGTGGGACCGTCCCCGGCCGGTGAGGGGGCGCCTCCCGGCGTGCTGGCCGCGCGGTGCGTGGGCGCACGCGCTACAGCCGGCTGGTGGGGGCGGCCAGTGGCAGGCGCGCCGGCCGACGGACGCGGCAGGCGTCGCAGCTGCGCGCCGGCGCACCCTGCGCGCGGCGCCGTGCGGCCAAAGTAGGTCCTCGCGGGCCCGGTGCGAAGCGCGGTGGACATCTTCAGTGTGCTGGTCCGATTGAGGACTGTGTGCGTTGAGGATGCGCTGCCGCCCGGCGCTCGGCGCCGCGACGCCGTCTGCTGCTCGGTCGCCCCAGCGGTTCTCGCTGGTGGTTTGTATCGCAGCTGTGCGGATGTGTTGGCGCGTGCGCTGTGCTGGGAGAGTTCGCTTCGGCACCCAAGTGGGGCTTTTGTCCTTCTGTGGCGCTGGCGTTGGAGCTGCCGGTCACCGTAGGTGGCGCGTGTTGTCTCCCGCCGGCAATGCCACGACAGCACGCTCCCGGGCCTCTGTCGGCAGCGGCAAGCTCAGTTGGGAGCACGGGTGGTCGCACCGAAAGCGTCTACTCGCCTAACTCCGGGCGATTGCGCCTCTCTCGAACCCGACCAAGTACTTGGGACGGCGCTGCGCGCCGCCGGGACCTGAGAGGGTTTCGAGGTGTATTGTGCAGGGGAGCTCAGCCTCCTCCTGTTTGCAGAATGATTGAGCGGACGCTTGCGTGTTCGCGCGGGCCCCCGGGACACACTCCCGGGCGGCCGGCTGCTCAGCTCTAGTTGACGCAGCTCCCTGGTTGATCCTGCCAGTAGTCATATGCTTGTCTCAAAGATTAAGCCATGCATGTCTCAGTACAAGCCGCATTAAGGTGAAACCGCGAATGGCTCATTAAATCAGTTATGGTTC
>NW_025727049.1:70000-75000 GCF_021461385.2 Schistocerca piceifrons | reverse complement strand
GGTCTCCCGCAACATGACCTCCTCCAACGACGATACCGCCATCTATGCGACGCCAAGCCGATTAAGACAGCGATGGCGCCACAGTGCCCGCCTTTCGACGCCACCCACAAAGCCTGCAGCCTCTGTCGACCATAGCACCCAATCTCCAGTGGCTCTGCCGCACGAAGCCGTGGACCGGCAATGACTCCACCCGCACCCGTTCGTGCACCACCCCAACCGCCAAACGCGCACCTCCAGCGGATGAACGGCGGACGTTTCCCGCACTCGTAAAGTGCAATCCACCCCTATAACGTGCGTTTCATGAAGAGTTATTGCCAATATGCGACATTCCCGCTGTCCCTATACATGAGCCGCGACCTGTACCACTTACGAGCGAGAGACGCGATCGCGTTGCTCACTGTACGGCGTCCGATACCGAGCCATCAGCATGTCGGTCCCCATGCGCGTTGCACTCGCACTCGCAGTCGCAAAAACGTGGGGCAAATATATTACGCGGAAGAGTTATAACAGACCGAGCCCCACTGCATGAGGGGAGTCTTTGTCACTAATGTACACAGATGGAACATTTTGGACTGGAACCAGATTACCCGTACACACGGCGCTGATTAGTAATCAATGCAGAGCCATCAAACTACAGAATATATATACAACTGTCCGTATACATGCTGAAAGAGTCTGCCCACAATGGGAACCACACGTCAGCCAGCCACTCTGATCACGCACCACTCTCTGCTTCTAACGGGCGCACATACAATATGTAAGCACCAGCATGGAACAACATCCAGTGCATCCTCTCCGCCACATTACACAATCCACACTATCACAACCAGACCAGGAGGTCCATGCGGAAAATACAATATCCCACCCTTTCGACATCCACCATTGCGCAGATCAGGCACCAACACCCACACATGTCCTATACAACGGTGCACCCAACATCACAATAGTACCTCCTGTCACAGCGCACAAACAATGACATGAGTCAAAGACACAGGTCTGACACAAGCATAGAATTGGAGCGCCGCCTCTAATAAGCCAAAGGTGCATCCTGACGTGACAAATCTGATCATGTCACAAGCATTCACTTACTATAATCACTATCAACGAACCTGCCGCCCCCGCCCCCCCCCTACACCTTTCCTTACAACAACGTGTAACCTAACCTAACCTAACCTATGTTGTACCTTAACCTAACCTATGTTGTACCTTAACCTAACCTATGTTGTACCTTAACCTAACCTATGTTGTACCTTAACCTAACCTATGTTGTACCTTAACCTAACCTATGTTGTACCTTAACCTAACCTATGTTGTGCCTTAACCTAACCTATGTTGTGCCTTAACCTAACCTATGTTGTGCCTTAACCTAACCTATGTTGTGCCTTAACCTAACCTATGTTGTGCCTTAACCTAACCTATGTTGTGCCTTAACCTAACCTATGTTGTGCCTTAACCTAACCTATGTTGTGCCTTAACCTAACCTATGTTGTGCCTTAACCTAACCCATGTTGTGCCTTAACCTAACCCATGTTGTGCCTTAACCTAACCCATGTTGTGCCTTAACCTAACCCATGTTGTGCCTTAACCTAACCCATGTTGTGCCTTAACCTAACCCATGTTGTGCCTTAACCTAACCCATGTTGTGCCTTAACCTAACCCATGTTGTGCCTTAACCTAACCCATGTTGTGCCTTAACCTAACCCATGTTGTGCCTTAACCTAACCCATGTTGTGCCTTAACCTAACCCATGTTGTGCCTTAACCTAACCCATGTTGTGCCTTAACCTAACCCATGTTGTGCCTTAACCTAACCCATGTTGTGCCTTAACCTAACCCATGTTGTGCCTTAACCTAACCCATGTTGTGCCTTAACCTAACCCATGTTGTGCCTTAACCTAACCCATGTTGTGCCTTAACCTAACCCATGTTGTGCCTTAACCTAACCCATGTTGTGCCTTAACCTAACCCATGTTGTGCCTTAACCTAACCCATGTTGTGCCTTAACCTAACCCATGTTGTGCCTTAACCTAACCCATGTTGTGCCTTAACCTAACCCATGTTGTGCCTTAACCTAACCTATGTTGTGCCTTAACCTAACCCATGTTGTGCCTTAACCTAACCCATGTTGTGCCTTAACCTAACCCATGTTGTGCCTTAACCTAACCCATGTTGTGCCTTAACCTAACCCATGTTGTGCCTTAACCTAACCCATGTTGTGCCTTAACCTAACCCATGTTGTGCCTTAACCTAACCCATGTTGTGCCTTAACCTAACCCATGTTGTGCCTTAACCTAACCCATGTTGTGCCTTAACCTAACCCATGTCGTGCCTTAACCTAACCCACGTCGTGCCTTAACCTAACCCACGTTGTCGCCTAACGTAACCCACGTTGTCGCCTAAACCTGCTCTGTAATTGTTATACGACTCGTTCAATTAGTGTAGTGTTGCCCACCCGCAACCCTCGCAATATAGTTCGCTACTCGCACTCCCCGCTCCCCTGTGTATCGCTTCATGTTAAACACCTTGCAAGTCTTGCTCACTTTCCACATGCTCCTGCTGTACACTGTAATGTGGATGGCAGCAGGACGTACATGCCGCCCCTCCCCACGTCCCCACCTTGCCCCCTGCCTTCGCAAGCTGGTTGGTGAGAACTTTGCATGTTCAATGCCCTCCGCATGCGACGTACTCAGGCTACGTTGTGGTGCGGCCTGTGTCAACTGTCCGCTAATGTCGTACGCGTAAACCACAATCTGTACTGCACATTCGTCCTTATGTACTGAATGATACATCGTGGCACATGTGTGACCGTACAACGACTGCGCCCAAAAACGGCGGACCATACAGTGCAAATATTGTGCACGCAGCTACGTGTCGTCTCCCTATGAGAGCTGGATTGCAGTGTGGTACGCCATAGAGACGTGTGGGAGGAACGGACGCCGTGGATGGCGATCAGCATGAGCTGTCTGTTGATGTATTCGGACCTAGTCGTCTCTCCTCACACACCGTGATGGCATGGTGCACCGCGTTCCATATCTGCGACATGCTACAGAGGCCGGTTGACAGTCGTTCGAGCAATGGACATCGCATACGTACGGGGGCCACCTTCCACGTATTGTCTAGGCGTGCACATTTTGTTGCGTGTATGTGGGCAGACGTAGTGTGGCGTGACACCTGACACAGGCATGCAATAATCGTGGAAGTTGCAAATGGCGATGGACGCCTGCGTTTTCTGGTGAAGTTACGCAAATGAACAAATGGTAACCTGTTGTGGTGCGGTTGTTCTCGCTAGGGGTGAATCGGTGATGGCGACGATAGGTTGAGGTACTAACCGGTTGTTCCAGCGATACCCACCATGCCGACGAAACTGAACGGCATCTGGGTGTGAAGCGATACGCGGCGGTGGCTGGGTGGGACCGTCCCCGGCCGGTGAGGGGGCGCCTCCCGGCGTGCTGGCCGCGCGGTGCGTGGGCGCACGCGCTACAGCCGGCTGGTGGGGGCGGCCAGTGGCAGGCGCGCCGGCCGACGGACGCGGCAGGCGTCGCAGCTGCGCGCCGGCGCACCCTGCGCGCGGCGCCGTGCGGCCAAAGTAGGTCCTCGCGGGCCCGGTGCGAAGCGCGGTGGACATCTTCAGTGTGCTGGTCCGATTGAGGACTGTGTGCGTTGAGGATGCGCTGCCGCCCGGCGCTCGGCGCCGCGACGCCGTCTGCTGCTCGGTCGCCCCAGCGGTTCTCGCTGGTGGTTTGTATCGCAGCTGTGCGGATGTGTTGGCGCGTGCGCTGTGCTGGGAGAGTTCGCTTCGGCACCCAAGTGGGGCTTTTGTCCTTCTGTGGCGCTGGCGTTGGAGCTGCCGGTCACCGTAGGTGGCGCGTGTTGTCTCCCGCCGGCAATGCCACGACAGCACGCTCCCGGGCCTCTGTCGGCAGCGGCAAGCTCAGTTGGGAGCACGGGTGGTCGCACCGAAAGCGTCTACTCGCCTAACTCCGGGCGATTGCGCCTCTCTCGAACCCGACCAAGTACTTGGGACGGCGCTGCGCGCCGCCGGGACCTGAGAGGGTTTCGAGGTGTATTGTGCAGGGGAGCTCAGCCTCCTCCTGTTTGCAGAATGATTGAGCGGACGCTTGCGTGTTCGCGCGGGCCCCCGGGACACACTCCCGGGCGGCCGGCTGCTCAGCTCTAGTTGACGCAGCTCCCTGGTTGATCCTGCCAGTAGTCATATGCTTGTCTCAAAGATTAAGCCATGCATGTCTCAGTACAAGCCGCATTAAGGTGAAACCGCGAATGGCTCATTAAATCAGTTATGGTTCCTTAGATCGTACCCACGTTACTTGGATAACTGTGGTAATTCTAGAGCTAATACATGCAAACAGAGTCCCGACCAGAGATGGAAGGGACGCTTTTATTAGATCAAAACCAATCGGTCGGCTCGTCCGGTCCGTTTGCCTTGGTGACTCTGAATAACTTTGGGCTGATCGCACGGTCCTCGTACCGGCGACGCATCTTTCAAATGTCTGCCTTATCAACTGTCGATGGTAGGTTCTGCGCCTACCATGGTTGTAACGGGTAACGGGGAATCAGGGTTCGATTCCGGAGAGGGAGCCTGAGAAACGGCTACCACATCCAAGGAAGGCAGCAGGCGCGCAAATTACCCACTCCCGGCACGGGGAGGTAGTGACGAAAAATAACGATACGGGACTCATCCGAGGCCCCGTAATCGGAATGAGTACACTTTAAATCCTTTAACGAGTATCTATTGGAGGGCAAGTCTGGTGCCAGCAGCCGCGGTAATTCCAGCTCCAATAGCGTATATTAAAGTTGTTGCGGTTAAAAAGCTCGTAGTTGGATTTGTGTCCCACGCTGTTGGTTCACCGCCCGTCGGTGTTTAACTGGCATGTATCGTGGGACGTCCTGCCGGTGGGGCGAGCCGAAGGCGTGCGACCGCCCCGTGCGTGCTCGTGCGTCCCGAGGCGGACCCCGTTGAAATCCTACCAGGGTGCTCTTTAT
>NW_025727049.1:65000-67500 GCF_021461385.2 Schistocerca piceifrons | reverse complement strand
CCGGTGTCCTGGCTGGCTGCCCGGCGGTATATCTGGAGGAGTCGATTCGCCCCTTTGGGCGCTCGGGCTCCCGGCAAGCGCGCGCGGTTCTTCCCGGATGACGGACCTACCTGGCCCGGCCCCGGACCCGCGCCGCTGTTGGCTCGGGATGCTCTCGGGCGGAATAATCGCTCCCGTCAGCGGCGCTTCAGCTTTGGACAATTTCACGACCCGTCTTGAAACACGGACCAAGGAGTCTAACATGTGCGCGAGTCATTGGGCTGTACGAAACCTAAAGGCGTAATGAAAGTGAAGGTCTCGCCTTGCGCGGGCCGAGGGAGGATGGGGCTTCCCCGCCCTTCACGGGGCGGCGGCCTCCGCACTCCCGGGGCGTCTCGTCCTCATTGCGAGGTGAGGCGCACCTAGAGCGTACACGTTGGGACCCGAAAGATGGTGAACTATGCCTGGCCAGGACGAAGTCAGGGGAAACCCTGATGGAGGTCCGTAGCGATTCTGACGTGCAAATCGATCGTCGGAGCTGGGTATAGGGGCGAAAGACTAATCGAACCATCTAGTAGCTGGTTCCCTCCGAAGTTTCCCTCAGGATAGCTGGTGCTCGTACGAGTCTCATCCGGTAAAGCGAATGATTAGAGGCCTTGGGGCCGAAACGACCTCAACCTATTCTCAAACTTTAAATGGGTGAGATCTCCGGCTTGCTTGATATGCTGAAGCCGCGAGCAAACGACTCGGATCGGAGTGCCAAGTGGGCCACTTTTGGTAAGCAGAACTGGCGCTGTGGGATGAACCAAACGCCGAGTTAAGGCGCCCGAATCGACGCTCATGGGAAACCATGAAAGGCGTTGGTTGCTTAAGACAGCAGGACGGTGGCCATGGAAGTCGGAATCCGCTAAGGAGTGTGTAACAACTCACCTGCCGAAGCAACTAGCCCTGAAAATGGATGGCGCTGAAGCGTCGTGCCTATACTCGGCCGTCAGTCTGGCAGTCATGGCCGGTCCTTGCGGCCGGCCGCGAAGCCCTGACGAGTAGGAGGGTCGCGGCGGTGGGCGCAGAAGGGTCTGGGCGTGAGCCTGCCTGGAGCCGCCGTCGGTGCAGATCTTGGTGGTAGTAGCAAATACTCCAGCGAGGCCCTGGAGGGCTGACGCGGAGAAGGGTTTCGTGTGAACAGCCGTTGCACACGAGTCAGTCGATCCTAAGCCCTAGGAGAAATCCGATGTTGATGGGGGCCGTCATAGCATGATGCGCTTTGTGCTGGCCCCCGTTGGGCGAAAGGGAATCCGGTTCCTATTCCGGAACCCGGCAGCGGAACCGATACAAGTCGGGCCCCTCTTTTAGAGATGCTCGTCGGGGTAACCCAAAAGGACCCGGAGACGCCGTCGGGAGATCGGGGAAGAGTTTTCTTTTCTGCATGAGCGTTCGAGTTCCCTGGAATCCTCTAGCAGGGAGATAGGGTTTGGAACGCGAAGAGCACCGCAGTTGCGGCGGTGTCCCGATCTTCCCCTCGGACCTTGAAAATCCGGGAGAGGGCCACGTGGAGGTGTCGCGCCGGTTCGTACCCATATCCGCAGCAGGTCTCCAAGGTGAAGAGCCTCTAGTCGATAGAATAATGTAGGTAAGGGAAGTCGGCAAATTGGATCCGTAACTTCGGGATAAGGATTGGCTCTGAGGATCGGGGCGTGTCGGGCTTGGTCGGGAAGTGGGTCAGCGCTAACGTGCCGGGCCTGGGCGAGGTGAGTGCCGTAGGGGTGCCGGTAAGTGCGGGCGTTTAGCGCGGGCGTGGTCTGCTCTCGCCGTTGGTCGGCCTCGTGCTGGTCGGCGGTGCAGGATGCGCGCGCCTGCGCGGCGTTCGCGCCCCGGTGCTTCAACCTGCGTGCAGGATCCGAGCTCGGTCCCGTGCCTTGGCCTCCCACGGATCTTCCTTGCTGCGAGGCCGCGTCCGCCTTAGCGTGCTCCTCCGGGGGCGCGCGGGTGCGCGGATTCTCTTCGGCCGCCATTCAACGATCAACTCAGAACTGGCACGGACTGGGGGAATCCGACTGTCTAATTAAAACAAAGCATTGCGATGGCCCTAGCGGGTGTTGACGCAATGTGATTTCTGCCCAGTGCTCTGAATGTCAACGTGAAGAAATTCAAGCAAGCGCGGGTAAACGGCGGGAGTAACTATGACTCTCTCAACGCCCGGAAGTGTTTCACCCTCGCCTTAGTCGCGTCTGGGCGCGACAAGAAGGTGAAGGTCGACGCCGACGTTACCTTCAAAGCGGGCAACGCCACCGTGCCCGCCCTACGTGTGGGTGAAACCTTCCGGTACCTGGGACTGCAATTCTCCACCGCGGGTCGCTGCGTTTTCAACCCACGACGCCACCTGGTGGAGCAGCTGGACGTCATCTCCCGAGCTCCACTCAAGCCGCAACAGCGCCTCCACGCCCTCACCACCGTACTTCTGCCTGGCCTGTACCATGGGCTGGCCCTCAGCCGCACCCGAGTGGGTGCGTTGAAAGCGGCA
>NW_025727049.1:50000-60000 GCF_021461385.2 Schistocerca piceifrons | reverse complement strand
TGTTGTGCCTTAACCTAACCCATGTTGTGCCTTAACCTAACCCATGTTGTGCCTTAACCTAACCCATGTTGTGCCTTAACCTAACCCATGTTGTGCCTTAACCTAACCCATGTTGTGCCTTAACCTAACCCATGTTGTGCCTTAACCTAACCCATGTTGTGCCTTAACCTAACCCATGTTGTGCCTTAACCTAACCCATGTTGTGCCTTAACCTAACCCATGTTGTGCCTTAACCTAACCCATGTTGTGCCTTAACCTAACCCATGTTGTGCCTTAACCTAACCCATGTTGTGCCTTAACCTAACCCATGTTGTGCCTTAACCTAACCCATGTTGTGCCTTAACCTAACCCATGTTGTGCCTTAACCTAACCCATGTTGTGCCTTAACCTAACCCATGTTGTGCCTTAACCTAACCCATGTTGTGCCTTAACCTAACCCATGTTGTGCCTTAACCTAACCTATGTTGTGCCTTAACCTAACCTATGTTGTGCCTTAACCTAACCCATGTTGTGCCTTAACCTAACCCATGTTGTGCCTTAACCTAACCCATGTTGTGCCTTAACCTAACCCATGTTGTGCCTTAACCTAACCCATGTTGTGCCTTAACCTAACCCATGTTGTGCCTTAACCTAACCCATGTTGTGCCTTAACCTAACCCATGTTGTGCCTTAACCTAACCCATGTTGTGCCTTAACCTAACCCATGTTGTGCCTTAACCTAACCCATGTTGTGCCTTAACCTAACCCATGTTGTGCCTTAACCTAACCCATGTTGTGCCTTAACCTAACCCATGTCGTGCCTTAACCTAACCCATGTCGTGCCTTAACCTAACCCACGTCGTGCCTTAACCTAACCCACGTTGTCGCCTAACGTAACCCACGTTGTCGCCTAAACCTGCTCTGTAATTGTTATACGACTCGTTCAATTAGTGTAGTGTTGCCCACCCGCAACCCTCGCAATATAGTTCGCTACTCGCACTCCCCGCTCCCCTGTGTATCGCTTCATGTTAAACACCTTGCAAGTCTTGCTCACTTTCCACATGCTCCTGCTGTACACTGTAATGTGGATGGCAGCAGGACGTACATGCCGCCCCTCCCCACGTCCCCACCTTGCCCCCTGCCTTCGCAAGCTGGTTGGTGAGAACTTTGCATGTTCAATGCCCTCCGCATGCGACGTACTCAGGCTACGTTGTGGTGCGGCCTGTGTCAACTGTCCGCTAATGTCGTACGCGTAAACCACAATCTGTACTGCACATTCGTCCTTATGTACTGAATGATACATCGTGGCACATGTGTGACCGTACAACGACTGCGCCCAAAAACGGCGGACCATACAGTGCAAATATTGTGCACGCAGCTACGTGTCGTCTCCCTATGAGAGCTGGATTGCAGTGTGGTACGCCATAGAGACGTGTGGGAGGAACGGACGCCGTGGATGGCGATCAGCATGAGCTGTCTGTTGATGTATTCGGACCTAGTCGTCTCTCCTCACACACCGTGATGGCATGGTGCACCGCGTTCCATATCTGCGACATGCTACAGAGGCCGGTTGACAGTCGTTCGAGCAATGGACATCGCATACGTACGGGGGCCACCTTCCACGTATTGTCTAGGCGTGCACATTTTGTTGCGTGTATGTGGGCAGACGTAGTGTGGCGTGACACCTGACACAGGCATGCAATAATCGTGGAAGTTGCAAATGGCGATGGACGCCTGCGTTTTCTGGTGAAGTTACGCAAATGAACAAATGGTAACCTGTTGTGGTGCGGTTGTTCTCGCTAGGGGTGAATCGGTGATGGCGACGATAGGTTGAGGTACTAACCGGTTGTTCCAGCGATACCCACCATGCCGACGAAACTGAACGGCATCTGGGTGTGAAGCGATACGCGGCGGTGGCTGGGTGGGACCGTCCCCGGCCGGTGAGGGGGCGCCTCCCGGCGTGCTGGCCGCGCGGTGCGTGGGCGCACGCGCTACAGCCGGCTGGTGGGGGCGGCCAGTGGCAGGCGCGCCGGCCGACGGACGCGGCAGGCGTCGCAGCTGCGCGCCGGCGCACCCTGCGCGCGGCGCCGTGCGGCCAAAGTAGGTCCTCGCGGGCCCGGTGCGAAGCGCGGTGGACATCTTCAGTGTGCTGGTCCGATTGAGGACTGTGTGCGTTGAGGATGCGCTGCCGCCCGGCGCTCGGCGCCGCGACGCCGTCTGCTGCTCGGTCGCCCCAGCGGTTCTCGCTGGTGGTTTGTATCGCAGCTGTGCGGATGTGTTGGCGCGTGCGCTGTGCTGGGAGAGTTCGCTTCGGCACCCAAGTGGGGCTTTTGTCCTTCTGTGGCGCTGGCGTTGGAGCTGCCGGTCACCGTAGGTGGCGCGTGTTGTCTCCCGCCGGCAATGCCACGACAGCACGCTCCCGGGCCTCTGTCGGCAGCGGCAAGCTCAGTTGGGAGCACGGGTGGTCGCACCGAAAGCGTCTACTCGCCTAACTCCGGGCGATTGCGCCTCTCTCGAACCCGACCAAGTACTTGGGACGGCGCTGCGCGCCGCCGGGACCTGAGAGGGTTTCGAGGTGTATTGTGCAGGGGAGCTCAGCCTCCTCCTGTTTGCAGAATGATTGAGCGGACGCTTGCGTGTTCGCGCGGGCCCCCGGGACACACTCCCGGGCGGCCGGCTGCTCAGCTCTAGTTGACGCAGCTCCCTGGTTGATCCTGCCAGTAGTCATATGCTTGTCTCAAAGATTAAGCCATGCATGTCTCAGTACAAGCCGCATTAAGGTGAAACCGCGAATGGCTCATTAAATCAGTTATGGTTCCTTAGATCGTACCCACGTTACTTGGATAACTGTGGTAATTCTAGAGCTAATACATGCAAACAGAGTCCCGAGTCTGGCGTGAGGTCAGTCGCTTGACGGCGCGTTCCGGCGCGGGCCCGCCCGTTGCCGGCGCGCCGTAAGGCACGGAGGCTCGCACTGGGGCGTATCGCTTTCCAGTCGGGCGTGCCGCGGCAGTCCTCACTCGGGGAAGTGAAGCGTCTCTTACAGCCTCTCCTTCCCAAGTAGCTCTTTCCGCCTTCCCGTGGTGCCAGACGTCAAGCTCGGCATTCTGCCTTGCGTCAAAAGGGAGAGCTGCGACCCAACCCGATGCGAAAGCGAAGGGTGCGTGGCACAGGGGGAGCTGTGTCGAGGGACCGAACACCAGTCCCTTTCTGTTCGCAGGGCACAGACCAGCAGGTGCTCTGCATGCCGGCGACCTCGTTTGTCGGCGTGGGATCACGGCGCGAGTCGGCAAGGGTGCTTCGCCGCGCCCCTGGGTAACCGGGGCGTGTTCTGCCAAACCCAGGTGGTGGTGACATCGCCTGGGCCAGGTTAGATGGGCCCAGACCGCCGAACGACTGGGGGACCGACCCACCACCTGAGTAGGAGTGGGTCCTTGGCCTTCGGGTGGAAACTCGGGCTAGTAGGCGGCGAAGGGCGAGGGGTGCATCCGCCTCTCCGGAGTGCGGGGTGCACTTGCCGAGGAGCGTCGGGTGAAATCGTCGACGACGAGGCCTTCGATGGGGACCAGTGCGCTGGCAACGGCGCGTTGAACCCTGCAGCTCTGGAGTGCCCTTGACCTAGGGGCGAGGTCGGTGGGCGAGCTGCAATAGTCCCCCCCCCATGCCAGAGGAGCCGGTCCGGGGCAAGAGACGGGCTCCCATCTTTTTATCACTCGTCTACAAACATGGCAGATCCTGAGACGAGTGACTCTAGTGCGACCTCGAGGGCGTCGATGGCGACTGTTCCTGCCTCACAGGAGGAAGTGGAACAGAACGAGCAAAGCACACTCGAAAGACACACCAAAATAAGTCAAATCCTTGACTCGAGTGTGAAAAATGGTAAAATAAGCCAGGCTGCAGTCCTGGCAATCAAAAATGAGCTCGCCGCTTGGGCCATTGCTAGTGCTAAGCTTGAGGGGCGACTCGAAGAACTCGAAAAAGAAAATAATAGACTCAGGCAGCAGCCAACTAAAACCTGGGCTGCAGTGGCTGCACAAGCAGTCACAAAACCCCAAACCACGAAAGAGACAATTGCCAAGGTTACTAAAAGGCCGGATACGGCGGTCTTTTTAAGACCCCTGCCCGGGCAAACAATTAAAAAGGTACAAGAAATTTTCACTACCACAATCGATCCTGCTAAAGATAAAATTAAAATCAATAAAGTCAAAGCAACAAAGAATGTGGTTGTAGTTGATGTGGCAACTGAGGAAGACAGGGATAAGATCTTAAAGCATGCTAAACTGAACATGGCAGTTAAATGTGAGCCACCAAAGAAGCGCAATCCGCTGGTGATCCTTTATGACGTACCTGTAGCATTAACAGAGTCAGACATCTACGAGACGCTTTATAATCAAAACTTTGATGATTTGGAATGGGAAAGTTTCAGAAATGACTTTAAATTGAGATTTAAAACAGGGCCCCGGGAGCGTGATGTCGTACATCACGTTGCCGAGGTCTCAGGAAAGATGTGGCGAAGAATCACCACTATGGGGAGAGTATATATAGGTTTTCACGCAATTAACGTGCGAGATTACCTAGTGGTTCCGAGATGCCACAACTGTGGCGACTTAGATCACATACATAAGCATTGTGAGAGGAGGCCGGCTTGCTCCAAGTGCGGGTCAGAAGATCATTCTAGGAAAAATTGCAGCAAAACTGGAATCTGCATACCTTGTACTAAAAGAGGCAAAAAGTCATGCAACACTACCGGTAGAAATTGCCCTACCTACAGGATGCTCGAGCAGAGACTCATAGCCAGAATTGATTATGGCTGAGTCCCCCAATGGGAACAGGAAGCCCAAAAGAAAGTCTCCCAGCAAGAGGTTGAGGGATGCTTTAAGGGCCAATAAATTCAAAGAATTTATACAGAAAATCACGAGGCCACAACACCTGGCAGTCACAGTGAAAGATGTCGCTATTCAGACAGATCCTTGTGATCAGAAAGAAGCACCCTCCCCTCCGAAACGGGGACAAAGGTCGCAAAAAGATCAAGTACGACCACTCGGGCATCCTGTGGTAGGGAGATTGTTTGAGACAGACGATCCTAATACTAAAAGTCATGAAGATCAAGTACAAGTTAACAAAATAAGCAGCACCAGTGTACCCACAAATATAGGTACACCAATAAGCCCATCCATAATACGAGGACCAGGAATAGATCCTGTCAGGATTTATCCCAATCTGGAGCATGCTTTACAGCTGTCTAGACTTGAAGAGCCGGCCACCCTCACAACAGCCCTGAGGCATGTGGTGCGTGTCGGCCATGAATACGGCAGAGACATTACCTTCCCAGTGATGGAGGCTGTAGACAGAATACAGCTCAAGACAATGAATCTCCCCACAGATTTTGGAGCCCTGCGAGACCTGGTTCAGAAAGTGTTTGAAAGGCGCAACGAAAAGTTTGACCTCAATGAATTATATAATCAATCTGTCATAACCAACGGAAGAATTGCTCACGACTGGCGCAGAAACTGGCCAGAGTCTCATATACATACATACTTCCCACGTGAGCCAGTTAAGAGTGGGACAGATAAACACACATAATAGTAAACTGGTCTTGCAGGAACTCCGGAAAGTGGTGGAGGAGAAGAGTCTAGATGTAGTCTGCATACAGGAGCCATACTCCCAGGCTGGACGGATCCCGTTCACCGCAGCCACCTGGCAACAAATATATAATCCAGGAGAACCAAGAGCCGCAGTCATAATTACAAACAAAGCATTGAGAGCCACTGTGTTAGCGCAATTCCTGGATGACCACTGCAACGTCGTGGAGCTCCACTCACCAACAGGAATACTATATCTGGTCAATATGTACTTCCAGTACGGAAGACCAATAGATGAATTCTTGGACAAGCTCGTGCAAATAGCCACGGCGTTGCGGGGACACAAAATCCTTGTGACTGCGGACATCAATGCTAAATCCCCCCTGTGGTTCAGTGGTACACAAGACGATCGAGGAGAACAAGCTGTCGACACCATCATGTCACTACAACTCATGGTCGCTAACAAACAGGGAAACCCTCCCACCTACACTGGGGGGGGTGGACACGGTACAAACATTGACGTTACTCTAGTAACGCCAAACCTCGCAACAAAAATATCTAATTGGACAGTTTGGGACCGGATTACCACAAGTGACCATAACCTCATAACATTCATCATTGGAGACAGCGAGTGCCACTGGGACATAGGGTGGGAAACACAACTTAACTACAACAAAACCGATTGGGACCGGCTGGCTAGGGAGTGTGACATCCCTGCATTGCTGGAGGGTGATGTCGACATAGAAGAATACGCCCGAGATCTCACTAGTGCAATAACTAAGGCAGTCAAGGCAGCTGTACCAACCAGGAGGAGGGCCATCGCGGCCTCCCCTTCACCATGGTCAGCCGAACTGGGGCAAATGCGCCAAGCAGTACGGAGGGCGAGGAGGTATTACCAGCGGTGTGCCGTCTGGCAAGAAAAGCAGCGATGGCTACAAATATACCGAGAAGCCAAAGAACAGTTTCAACAAGAACTCAAGGCTGTAAGAATGAGGAGCTGGGAAAAATATGTGCAAAGCCAATTGGCTACAGACCCTTGGGGACTACCCTATAAAATAGTAAGGGAAAAAATTAAATCACCTATGGTGTTATCTACCGTCAGGAGTGGGGACCGGATGACGGGGACCTGGCAGGAAACTGCAAGGGTCCTACTCCGTGCCCTACTACCTGACGATAGAGAGGAAGATGATACAGAAGAACAACTTAGAATAAGAAGAGAGAACCAACGGGTCTACGAAAACAATCGTGTTGTCTACCCCTTCTCTGAAGAAGAGGTAAACTCCCAAATAAAAGCGCTCAAAAGAGGCAAAGCTCCTGGTCCAGACGGTATAACCGCGGAGGTGATACAGTACCTCGCCCCCCAGCTGGTGGCACCTCTCACTCAGCTGTACAACGAGTGTTTACGGCTTCGGACCTTCCCCTCGATATGGAAAAAGGCTAACGTAGTGATAATTAAGAAAGGCCCGGACAAAGACCCCAAAGAAGCCAAGTCGTACAGACCCATATGTCTGCTGGACTTGTTGGGCAAGCTCTTTGAGAGGCTGCTGGCAGACAGGTTGGCTGCACACCGAGTCTTGTGCGGGATGAGTGACAGGCAGTTCGGTTTTCGGGCGGGGCGGTCGGCGTCTGACGCAATCGCCCTGGCCGCGGATGTCTGTGGCTCTGCCCCGCACAAGTATGTAGTCGGCATCATGGTGGACATCAGTGGCGCCTTCGACAACCTGTGGTGGCCTTCGCTCTTCTCCTGCTTGCGGGAGAAAGAATGCCCAGGGCCGCTATATGGTTGTCTGAGGAGCTATTGTGAAGACAGGGAGGTCTGGCTATCGGCCCCTAGCGGCAAAGTCAGTAAGAAAATCACCAAGGGGTGTCCTCAGGGATCGGTCCTGGGGCCACTCTTTTGGGATATAAACATGGAGCCACTCTTGGAAGAACTAAAGAGCAGTGAAGATGTGCTAGAGGTCATAGCCTACGCTGATGACCTCCTCCTGCTGGTCGGCGGCCGCAGCCGCGAAGATCTGGAACCAAAAATAGAAAGAGCCATTACAATACTAACCACATGGTGTCACAAAACCAAAATGACTATCGCACCCAATAAATCAACTTACCTGCTGCTCAAAGGCCAACTCACTAGAAATCCTACCGTTAGAATAAATGGTCTACCAGTTATCAGGCGCCGTGAAGCCCGATATCTTGGTGTCATCGTCGACGAGAGGTGGAACTATACATCACATATAGACACAGCAACACAGAGATCACTCACAATACTAAACAACCTAATAGGTATAGGACACAAAAGATTCCACCTCCCACCTGACCTCATAAAATTATACCACAATAGCATTCTTACATCCATAGTAGGCTACGGGTCAGCGGTCTGGGCACACAGGCTCACGAGGGTCATGCCTGCCGTGGCCATAAGGAGAGTGCAGCGAAATATGCTCCTACGCTCAGTGGGCGCATACAGAACAACCCCAGGAGGGGCACTTTTAGTACTAATGGGGTTATGTCCACTGGACATAAAAATAAGAGAACAGGCCACCTGGTACTGGATAAAGAAAAATCGAAGGGAAAAGATTGAGGAAATCATGGGGATATATATAGGGGACAAACCAAGTATCAAAAGAAGGGGCATGGAATTATGGCAAAATCTCTGGGACAGCGACGAAACTGGCCGCAGAACACATGAACTGCTTCCGAACATAAAGGAAAGGCTAGAACTCGCTTATATCAAACCAACTAGGGGATTGCTGCACTTCCTTACCGGGCACGGACCCTATCCGACATATCTTTGTCGGTTTGGGAAAAGGGCAACACCAGCGTGCGACTGTGGAGCAGAGCTAGGCACTCCAGACCATGTGGTGTACGAGTGTCCCCTCTTCGACGATGTTGCACAACAATTTAGGGTACAATTGCCTAACAACGACACGTACCACTTGCTCAGGCACGAAACCACATTCAATATCCTGAACCACCTAACAAACAAAATATCGAGCAAAGTCCTCACAGAATATCTCGATAACAATCGATAAATGAATTAAACCGGACTTGTCAGGTACGCCCCCCTGTTCCGCCGGAACGTGGACTTGGCCAGCCGCCTCACGGCTGGAATCCGCCAGGTTTTTGGAATAGGTTGGGGGGTAGTACATCACCACGGACTTGACACGCACCGACTATGACACTAGATATAAGATTAGTTATAAGATCAATCTAGGATATTAGAAATAGTATAGAACTGCAGCGAAACCATCAATGGCCCGCCCAGTGCCAGGGGCACTCCCACTGGGATTAGCTCAGTGGGAATGGCCAAATAAGTAGGTTTGTATCTATTCTGGCACGCATGTAACGCTGCAGGTAGTGTAGTCATAACAACAACAATTAACATAAGTATGATAGATTAACCCCCATAGTGGTGATGGAATGTAGGAAGAAAAACCTGTAGTGTTAATATATTAAGTAGCTGCAGATACAAATTAGTAATAACTTAGGACCTACTAATGTATTAGGTAGTAGGTTATATTGTAACATGATATTGATGAAATAAAGATTTTTTTTTTTAAAAAAAAAAAAAAAAAAAAAAAAAAAAAAAAAAAAACAGAGTCCCGACCAGAGATGGAAGGGACGCTTTTATTAGATCAAAACCAATCGGTCGGCTCGTCCGGTCCGTTTGCCTTGGTGACTCTGAATAACTTTGGGCTGATCGCACGGTCCTCGTACCGGCGACGCATCTTTCAAATGTCTGCCTTATCAACTGTCGATGGTAGGTTCTGCGCCTACCATGGTTGTAACGGGTAACGGGGAATCAGGGTTCGATTCCGGAGAGGGAGCCTGAGAAACGGCTACCACATCCAAGGAAGGCAGCAGGCGCGCAAATTACCCACTCCCGGCACGGGGAGGTAGTGACGAAAAATAACGATACGGGACTCATCCGAGGCCCCGTAATCGGAATGAGTACACTTTAAATCCTTTAACGAGTATCTATTGGAGGGCAAGTCTGGTGCCAGCAGCCGCGGTAATTCCAGCTCCAATAGCGTATATTAAAGTTGTTGCGGTTAAAAAGCTCGTAGTTGGATTTGTGTCCCACGCTGTTGGTTCACCGCCCGTCGGTGTTTAACTGGCATGTATCGTGGGACGTCCTGCCGGTGGGGCGAGCCGAAGGCGTGCGACCGCCCCGTGCGTGCTCGTGCGTCCCGAGGCGGACCCCGTTGAAATCCTACCAGGGTGCTCTTTATTGAGTGTCTCGGTGGGCCGGCACGTTTACTTTGAACAAATTAGAGTGCTTAAAGCAGGCAAGCCCGCCTGAATACTGTGTGCATGGAATAATGGAATAGGACCTCGGTTCTATTTTGTTGGTTTTCGGAACCCGAGGTAATGATTAATAGGGACAGGCGGGGGCATTCGTATTGCGACGTTAGAGGTGAAATTCTTGGATCGTCGCAAGA
>NW_025727049.1:37500-42500 GCF_021461385.2 Schistocerca piceifrons | reverse complement strand
ACACATGTCCTATACAACGGTGCACCCAACATCACAATAGTACCTCCTGTCACAGCGCACAAACAATGACATGAGTCAAAGACACAGGTCTGACACAAGCATAGAATTGGAGCGCCGCCTCTAATAAGCCAAAGGTGCATCCTGACGTGACAAATCTGATCATGTCACAAGCATTCACTTACTATAATCACTATCAACGAACCTGCCGCCCCCGCCCCCCCCCTACACCTTTCCTTACAACAACGTGTAACCTAACCTAACCTAACCTATGTTGTACCTTAACCTAACCTATGTTGTACCTTAACCTAACCTATGTTGTACCTTAACCTAACCTATGTTGTACCTTAACCTAACCTATGTTGTACCTTAACCTAACCTATGTTGTACCTTAACCTAACCTATGTTGTGCCTTAACCTAACCTATGTTGTGCCTTAACCTAACCTATGTTGTGCCTTAACCTAACCTATGTTGTGCCTTAACCCAACCTATGTTGTGCCTTAACCTAACCTATGTTGTGCCTTAACCTAACCTATGTTGTGCCTTAACCTAACCTATGTTGTGCCTTAACCTAACCTATGTTGTGCCTTAACCTAACCCATGTTGTGCCTTAACCTAACCCATGTTGTGCCTTAACCTAACCCATGTTGTGCCTTAACCTAACCCATGTTGTGCCTTAACCTAACCCATGTTGTGCCTTAACCTAACCCATGTTGTGCCTTAACCTAACCCATGTTGTGCCTTAACCTAACCCATGTTGTGCCTTAACCTAACCCATGTTGTGCCTTAACCTAACCCATGTTGTGCCTTAACCTAACCCATGTTGTGCCTTAACCTAACCCATGTTGTGCCTTAACCTAACCCATGTTGTGCCTTAACCTAACCCATGTTGTGCCTTAACCTAACCCATGTTGTGCCTTAACCTAACCCATGTTGTGCCTTAACCTAACCCATGTTGTGCCTTAACCTAACCCATGTTGTGCCTTAACCTAACCCATGTTGTGCCTTAACCTAACCCATGTTGTGCCTTAACCTAACCCATGTTGTGCCTTAACCTAACCCATGTTGTGCCTTAACCTAACCCATGTTGTGCCTTAACCTAACCCATGTTGTGCCTTAACCTAACCCATGTTGTGCCTTAACCTAACCCATGTTGTGCCTTAACCTAACCTATGTTGTGCCTTAACCTAACCTATGTTGTGCCTTAACCTAACCCATGTTGTGCCTTAACCTAACCCATGTTGTGCCTTAACCTAACCCATGTTGTGCCTTAACCTAACCCATGTTGTGCCTTAACCTAACCCATGTTGTGCCTTAACCTAACCCATGTTGTGCCTTAACCTAACCCATGTTGTGCCTTAACCTAACCCATGTTGTGCCTTAACCTAACCCATGTTGTGCCTTAACCTAACCCATGTTGTGCCTTAACCTAACCCATGTTGTGCCTTAACCTAACCCATGTTGTGCCTTAACCTAACCCATGTTGTGCCTTAACCTAACCCATGTTGTGCCTTAACCTAACCCATGTCGTGCCTTAACCTAACCCACGTCGTGCCTTAACCTAACCCACGTTGTCGCCTAACGTAACCCACGTTGTCGCCTAAACCTGCTCTGTAATTGTTATACGACTCGTTCAATTAGTGTAGTGTTGCCCACCCGCAACCCTCGCAATATAGTTCGCTACTCGCACTCCCCGCTCCCCTGTGTATCGCTTCATGTTAAACACCTTGCAAGTCTTGCTCACTTTCCACATGCTCCTGCTGTACACTGTAATGTGGATGGCAGCAGGACGTACATGCCGCCCCTCCCCACGTCCCCACCTTGCCCCCTGCCTTCGCAAGCTGGTTGGTGAGAACTTTGCATGTTCAATGCCCTCCGCATGCGACGTACTCAGGCTACGTTGTGGTGCGGCCTGTGTCAACTGTCCGCTAATGTCGTACGCGTAAACCACAATCTGTACTGCACATTCGTCCTTATGTACTGAATGATACATCGTGGCACATGTGTGACCGTACAACGACTGCGCCCAAAAACGGCGGACCATACAGTGCAAATATTGTGCACGCAGCTACGTGTCGTCTCCCTATGAGAGCTGGATTGCAGTGTGGTACGCCATAGAGACGTGTGGGAGGAACGGACGCCGTGGATGGCGATCAGCATGAGCTGTCTGTTGATGTATTCGGACCTAGTCGTCTCTCCTCACACACCGTGATGGCATGGTGCACCGCGTTCCATATCTGCGACATGCTACAGAGGCCGGTTGACAGTCGTTCGAGCAATGGACATCGCATACGTACGGGGGCCACCTTCCACGTATTGTCTAGGCGTGCACATTTTGTTGCGTGTATGTGGGCAGACGTAGTGTGGCGTGACACCTGACACAGGCATGCAATAATCGTGGAAGTTGCAAATGGCGATGGACGCCTGCGTTTTCTGGTGAAGTTACGCAAATGAACAAATGGTAACCTGTTGTGGTGCGGTTGTTCTCGCTAGGGGTGAATCGGTGATGGCGACGATAGGTTGAGGTACTAACCGGTTGTTCCAGCGATACCCACCATGCCGACGAAACTGAACGGCATCTGGGTGTGAAGCGATACGCGGCGGTGGCTGGGTGGGACCGTCCCCGGCCGGTGAGGGGGCGCCTCCCGGCGTGCTGGCCGCGCGGTGCGTGGGCGCACGCGCTACAGCCGGCTGGTGGGGGCGGCCAGTGGCAGGCGCGCCGGCCGACGGACGCGGCAGGCGTCGCAGCTGCGCGCCGGCGCACCCTGCGCGCGGCGCCGTGCGGCCAAAGTAGGTCCTCGCGGGCCCGGTGCGAAGCGCGGTGGACATCTTCAGTGTGCTGGTCCGATTGAGGACTGTGTGCGTTGAGGATGCGCTGCCGCCCGGCGCTCGGCGCCGCGACGCCGTCTGCTGCTCGGTCGCCCCAGCGGTTCTCGCTGGTGGTTTGTATCGCAGCTGTGCGGATGTGTTGGCGCGTGCGCTGTGCTGGGAGAGTTCGCTTCGGCACCCAAGTGGGGCTTTTGTCCTTCTGTGGCGCTGGCGTTGGAGCTGCCGGTCACCGTAGGTGGCGCGTGTTGTCTCCCGCCGGCAATGCCACGACAGCACGCTCCCGGGCCTCTGTCGGCAGCGGCAAGCTCAGTTGGGAGCACGGGTGGTCGCACCGAAAGCGTCTACTCGCCTAACTCCGGGCGATTGCGCCTCTCTCGAACCCGACCAAGTACTTGGGACGGCGCTGCGCGCCGCCGGGACCTGAGAGGGTTTCGAGGTGTATTGTGCAGGGGAGCTCAGCCTCCTCCTGTTTGCAGAATGATTGAGCGGACGCTTGCGTGTTCGCGCGGGCCCCCGGGACACACTCCCGGGCGGCCGGCTGCTCAGCTCTAGTTGACGCAGCTCCCTGGTTGATCCTGCCAGTAGTCATATGCTTGTCTCAAAGATTAAGCCATGCATGTCTCAGTACAAGCCGCATTAAGGTGAAACCGCGAATGGCTCATTAAATCAGTTATGGTTCCTTAGATCGTACCCACGTTACTTGGATAACTGTGGTAATTCTAGAGCTAATACATGCAAACAGAGTCCCGACCAGAGATGGAAGGGACGCTTTTATTAGATCAAAACCAATCGGTCGGCTCGTCCGGTCCGTTTGCCTTGGTGACTCTGAATAACTTTGGGCTGATCGCACGGTCCTCGTACCGGCGACGCATCTTTCAAATGTCTGCCTTATCAACTGTCGATGGTAGGTTCTGCGCCTACCATGGTTGTAACGGGTAACGGGGAATCAGGGTTCGATTCCGGAGAGGGAGCCTGAGAAACGGCTACCACATCCAAGGAAGGCAGCAGGCGCGCAAATTACCCACTCCCGGCACGGGGAGGTAGTGACGAAAAATAACGATACGGGACTCATCCGAGGCCCCGTAATCGGAATGAGTACACTTTAAATCCTTTAACGAGTATCTATTGGAGGGCAAGTCTGGTGCCAGCAGCCGCGGTAATTCCAGCTCCAATAGCGTATATTAAAGTTGTTGCGGTTAAAAAGCTCGTAGTTGGATTTGTGTCCCACGCTGTTGGTTCACCGCCCGTCGGTGTTTAACTGGCATGTATCGTGGGACGTCCTGCCGGTGGGGCGAGCCGAAGGCGTGCGACCGCCCCGTGCGTGCTCGTGCGTCCCGAGGCGGACCCCGTTGAAATCCTACCAGGGTGCTCTTTATTGAGTGTCTCGGTGGGCCGGCACGTTTACTTTGAACAAATTAGAGTGCTTAAAGCAGGCAAGCCCGCCTGAATACTGTGTGCATGGAATAATGGAATAGGACCTCGGTTCTATTTTGTTGGTTTTCGGAACCCGAGGTAATGATTAATAGGGACAGGCGGGGGCATTCGTATTGCGACGTTAGAGGTGAAATTCTTGGATCGTCGCAAGACGAACAGAAGCGAAAGCATTTGCCAAGTATGTTTTCATTAATCAAGAACGAAAGTTAGAGGTTCGAAGGCGATCAGATACCGCCCTAGTTCTAACCATAAACGATGCCAGCCAGCGATCCGCCGCAGTTCCTCCGATGACTCGGCGGGCAGCCTCCGGGAAACCAAAGCTTTTGGGTTCCGGGGGAAGTATGGTTGCAAAGCTGAAACTTAAAGGAATTGACGGAAGGGCACCACCAGGAGTGGAGCCTGCGGCTTAATTTGACTCAACACGGGAAACCTCACCAGGCCCGGACACCGGAAGGATTGACAGATTGATAGCTCTTTCTTGATTCGGTGGGTGGTGGTGCATGGCCGTTCTTAGTTGGTGGAGCGATTTGTCTGGTTAATTCCGATAACGAACGAGACTCTAGCCTGCTAACTAGTCGCGTGACATCCTTCGTGCTGTCAGCGATTACTTTTCTTCTTAGAGGGACAGGCGGCTTCTAGCCGCACGAGATTGAGCAATAACAGGTCTGTGATGCCCTTAGATGTTCTGGGCCGCACGCGCGCTACACTGAAGGAATCAGCGTGTCTTCCTAGGCCGAAA
>NW_025727049.1:22500-27500 GCF_021461385.2 Schistocerca piceifrons | reverse complement strand
ACGTTTCCCGCACTCGTAAAGTGCAATCCACCCCTATAACGTGCGTTTCATGAAGAGTTATTGCCAATATGCGACATTCCCGCTGTCCCTATACATGAGCCGCGACCTGTACCACTTACGAGCGAGAGACGCGATCGCGTTGCTCACTGTACGGCGTCCGATACCGAGCCATCAGCATGTCGGTCCCCATGCGCGTTGCACTCGCACTCGCAGTCGCAAAAACGTGGGGCAAATATATTACGCGGAAGAGTTATAACAGACCGAGCCCCACTGCATGAGGGGAGTCTTTGTCACTAATGTACACAGATGGAACATTTTGGACTGGAACCAGATTACCCGTACACACGGCGCTGATTAGTAATCAATGCAGAGCCATCAAACTACAGAATATATATACAACTGTCCGTATACATGCTGAAAGAGTCTGCCCACAATGGGAACCACACGTCAGCCAGCCACTCTGATCACGCACCACTCTCTGCTTCTAACGGGCGCACATACAATATGTAAGCACCAGCATGGAACAACATCCAGTGCATCCTCTCCGCCACATTACACAATCCACACTATCACAACCAGACCAGGAGGTCCATGCGGAAAATACAATATCCCACCCTTTCGACATCCACCATTGCGCAGATCAGGCACCAACACCCACACATGTCCTATACAACGGTGCACCCAACATCACAATAGTACCTCCTGTCACAGCGCACAAACAATGACATGAGTCAAAGACACAGGTCTGACACAAGCATAGAATTGGAGCGCCGCCTCTAATAAGCCAAAGGTGCATCCTGACGTGACAAATCTGATCATGTCACAAGCATTCACTTACTATAATCACTATCAACGAACCTGCCGCCCCCGCCCCCCCCTACACCTTTCCTTACAACAACGTGTAACCTAACCTAACCTAACCTATGTTGTACCTTAACCTAACCTATGTTGTACCTTAACCTAACCTATGTTGTACCTTAACCTAACCTATGTTGTGCCTTAACCTAACCTATGTTGTGCCTTAACCTAACCTATGTTGTGCCTTAACCTAACCTATGTTGTGCCTTAACCTAACCTATGTTGTGCCTTAACCTAACCTATGTTGTGCCTTAACCTAACCTATGTTGTGCCTTAACCTAACCCATGTTGTGCCTTAACCTAACCCATGTTGTGCCTTAACCTAACCCATGTTGTGCCTTAACCTAACCCATGTTGTGCCTTAACCTAACCCATGTTGTGCCTTAACCTAACCCATGTTGTGCCTTAACCTAACCCATGTTGTGCCTTAACCTAACCCATGTTGTGCCTTAACCTAACCCATGTTGTGCCTTAACCTAACCCATGTTGTGCCTTAACCTAACCCATGTTGTGCCTTAACCTAACCCATGTTGTGCCTTAACCTAACCCATGTTGTGCCTTAACCTAACCCATGTTGTGCCTTAACCTAACCCATGTTGTGCCTTAACCTAACCCATGTTGTGCCTTAACCTAACCCATGTTGTGCCTTAACCTAACCCATGTTGTGCCTTAACCTAACCCATGTTGTGCCTTAACCTAACCCATGTTGTGCCTTAACCTAACCCATGTTGTGCCTTAACCTAACCCATGTTGTGCCTTAACCTAACCCATGTTGTGCCTTAACCTAACCCATGTTGTGCCTTAACCTAACCCATGTTGTGCCTTAACCTAACCCATGTTGTGCCTTAACCTAACCTATGTTGTGCCTTAACCTAACCTATGTTGTGCCTTAACCTAACCCATGTTGTGCCTTAACCTAACCCATGTTGTGCCTTAACCTAACCCATGTTGTGCCTTAACCTAACCCATGTTGTGCCTTAACCTAACCCATGTTGTGCCTTAACCTAACCCATGTTGTGCCTTAACCTAACCCATGTTGTGCCTTAACCTAACCCATGTTGTGCCTTAACCTAACCCATGTTGTGCCTTAACCTAACCCATGTTGTGCCTTAACCTAACCCATGTTGTGCCTTAACCTAACCCATGTTGTGCCTTAACCTAACCCACGTCGTGCCTTAACCTAACCCACGTCGTGCCTTAACCTAACCCACGTCGTGCCTTAACCTAACCCACGTTGTCGCCTAACGTAACCCACGTTGTCGCCTAAACCTGCTCTGTAATTGTTATACGACTCGTTCAATTAGTGTAGTGTTGCCCACCCGCAACCCTCGCAATATAGTTCGCTACTCGCACTCCCCGCTCCCCTGTGTATCGCTTCATGTTAAACACCTTGCAAGTCTTGCTCACTTTCCACATGCTCCTGCTGTACACTGTAATGTGGATGGCAGCAGGACGTACATGCCGCCCCTCCCCACGTCCCCACCTTGCCCCCTGCCTTCGCAAGCTGGTTGGTGAGAACTTTGCATGTTCAATGCCCTCCGCATGCGACGTACTCAGGCTACGTTGTGGTGCGGCCTGTGTCAACTGTCCGCTAATGTCGTACGCGTAAACCACAATCTGTACTGCACATTCGTCCTTATGTACTGAATGATACATCGTGGCACATGTGTGACCGTACAACGACTGCGCCCAAAAACGGCGGACCATACAGTGCAAATATTGTGCACGCAGCTACGTGTCGTCTCCCTATGAGAGCTGGATTGCAGTGTGGTACGCCATAGAGACGTGTGGGAGGAACGGACGCCGTGGATGGCGATCAGCATGAGCTGTCTGTTGATGTATTCGGACCTAGTCGTCTCTCCTCACACACCGTGATGGCATGGTGCACCGCGTTCCATATCTGCGACATGCTACAGAGGCCGGTTGACAGTCGTTCGAGCAATGGACATCGCATACGTACGGGGGCCACCTTCCACGTATTGTCTAGGCGTGCACATTTTGTTGCGTGTATGTGGGCAGACGTAGTGTGGCGTGACACCTGACACAGGCATGCAATAATCGTGGAAGTTGCAAATGGCGATGGACGCCTGCGTTTTCTGGTGAAGTTACGCAAATGAACAAATGGTAACCTGTTGTGGTGCGGTTGTTCTCGCTAGGGGTGAATCGGTGATGGCGACGATAGGTTGAGGTACTAACCGGTTGTTCCAGCGATACCCACCATGCCGACGAAACTGAACGGCATCTGGGTGTGAAGCGATACGCGGCGGTGGCTGGGTGGGACCGTCCCCGGCCGGTGAGGGGGCGCCTCCCGGCGTGCTGGCCGCGCGGTGCGTGGGCGCACGCGCTACAGCCGGCTGGTGGGGGCGGCCAGTGGCAGGCGCGCCGGCCGACGGACGCGGCAGGCGTCGCAGCTGCGCGCCGGCGCACCCTGCGCGCGGCGCCGTGCGGCCAAAGTAGGTCCTCGCGGGCCCGGTGCGAAGCGCGGTGGACATCTTCAGTGTGCTGGTCCGATTGAGGACTGTGTGCGTTGAGGATGCGCTGCCGCCCGGCGCTCGGCGCCGCGACGCCGTCTGCTGCTCGGTCGCCCCAGCGGTTCTCGCTGGTGGTTTGTATCGCAGCTGTGCGGATGTGTTGGCGCGTGCGCTGTGCTGGGAGAGTTCGCTTCGGCACCCAAGTGGGGCTTTTGTCCTTCTGTGGCGCTGGCGTTGGAGCTGCCGGTCACCGTAGGTGGCGCGTGTTGTCTCCCGCCGGCAATGCCACGACAGCACGCTCCCGGGCCTCTGTCGGCAGCGGCAAGCTCAGTTGGGAGCACGGGTGGTCGCACCGAAAGCGTCTACTCGCCTAACTCCGGGCGATTGCGCCTCTCTCGAACCCGACCAAGTACTTGGGACGGCGCTGCGCGCCGCCGGGACCTGAGAGGGTTTCGAGGTGTATTGTGCAGGGGAGCTCAGCCTCCTCCTGTTTGCAGAATGATTGAGCGGACGCTTGCGTGTTCGCGCGGGCCCCCGGGACACACTCCCGGGCGGCCGGCTGCTCAGCTCTAGTTGACGCAGCTCCCTGGTTGATCCTGCCAGTAGTCATATGCTTGTCTCAAAGATTAAGCCATGCATGTCTCAGTACAAGCCGCATTAAGGTGAAACCGCGAATGGCTCATTAAATCAGTTATGGTTCCTTAGATCGTACCCACGTTACTTGGATAACTGTGGTAATTCTAGAGCTAATACATGCAAACAGAGTCCCGACCAGAGATGGAAGGGACGCTTTTATTAGATCAAAACCAATCGGTCGGCTCGTCCGGTCCGTTTGCCTTGGTGACTCTGAATAACTTTGGGCTGATCGCACGGTCCTCGTACCGGCGACGCATCTTTCAAATGTCTGCCTTATCAACTGTCGATGGTAGGTTCTGCGCCTACCATGGTTGTAACGGGTAACGGGGAATCAGGGTTCGATTCCGGAGAGGGAGCCTGAGAAACGGCTACCACATCCAAGGAAGGCAGCAGGCGCGCAAATTACCCACTCCCGGCACGGGGAGGTAGTGACGAAAAATAACGATACGGGACTCATCCGAGGCCCCGTAATCGGAATGAGTACACTTTAAATCCTTTAACGAGTATCTATTGGAGGGCAAGTCTGGTGCCAGCAGCCGCGGTAATTCCAGCTCCAATAGCGTATATTAAAGTTGTTGCGGTTAAAAAGCTCGTAGTTGGATTTGTGTCCCACGCTGTTGGTTCACCGCCCGTCGGTGTTTAACTGGCATGTATCGTGGGACGTCCTGCCGGTGGGGCGAGCCGAAGGCGTGCGACCGCCCCGTGCGTGCTCGTGCGTCCCGAGGCGGACCCCGTTGAAATCCTACCAGGGTGCTCTTTATTGAGTGTCTCGGTGGGCCGGCACGTTTACTTTGAACAAATTAGAGTGCTTAAAGCAGGCAAGCCCGCCTGAATACTGTGTGCATGGAATAATGGAATAGGACCTCGGTTCTATTTTGTTGGTTTTCGGAACCCGAGGTAATGATTAATAGGGACAGGCGGGGGCATTCGTATTGCGACGTTAGAGGTGAAATTCTTGGATCGTCGCAAGACGAACAGAAGCGAAAGCATTTGCCAAGTATGTTTTCATTAATCAAGAACGAAAGTTAGAGGTTC
>NW_025727049.1:12500-15000 GCF_021461385.2 Schistocerca piceifrons | reverse complement strand
TGACATGAGTCAAAGACACAGGTCTGACACAAGCATAGAATTGGAGCGCCGCCTCTAATAAGCCAAAGGTGCATCCTGACGTGACAAATCTGATCATGTCACAAGCATTCACTTACTATAATCACTATCAACGAACCTGCCGCCCCCGCCCCCCCCTACACCTTTCCTTACAACAACGTGTAACCTAACCTAACCTAACCTATGTTGTACCTTAACCTAACCTATGTTGTACCTTAACCTAACCTATGTTGTACCTTAACCTAACCTATGTTGTACCTTAACCTAACCTATGTTGTACCTTAACCTAACCTATGTTGTGCCTTAACCTAACCTATGTTGTGCCTTAACCTAACCTATGTTGTGCCTTAACCTAACCTATGTTGTGCCTTAACCTAACCTATGTTGTGCCTTAACCTAACCTATGTTGTGCCTTAACCTAACCTATGTTGTGCCTTAACCTAACCTATGTTGTGCCTTAACCTAACCCATGTTGTGCCTTAACCTAACCCATGTTGTGCCTTAACCTAACCCATGTTGTGCCTTAACCTAACCCATGTTGTGCCTTAACCTAACCCATGTTGTGCCTTAACCTAACCCATGTTGTGCCTTAACCTAACCCATGTTGTGCCTTAACCTAACCCATGTTGTGCCTTAACCTAACCCATGTTGTGCCTTAACCTAACCCATGTTGTGCCTTAACCTAACCCATGTTGTGCCTTAACCTAACCCATGTTGTGCCTTAACCTAACCCATGTTGTGCCTTAACCTAACCCATGTTGTGCCTTAACCTAACCCATGTTGTGCCTTAACCTAACCCATGTTGTGCCTTAACCTAACCCATGTTGTGCCTTAACCTAACCCATGTTGTGCCTTAACCTAACCCATGTTGTGCCTTAACCTAACCCATGTTGTGCCTTAACCTAACCCATGTTGTGCCTTAACCTAACCCATGTTGTGCCTTAACCTAACCCATGTTGTGCCTTAACCTAACCCATGTTGTGCCTTAACCTAACCCATGTTGTGCCTTAACCTAACCTATGTTGTGCCTTAACCTAACCTATGTTGTGCCTTAACCTAACCCATGTTGTGCCTTAACCTAACCCATGTTGTGCCTTAACCTAACCCATGTTGTGCCTTAACCTAACCCATGTTGTGCCTTAACCTAACCCATGTTGTGCCTTAACCTAACCCATGTTGTGCCTTAACCTAACCCATGTTGTGCCTTAACCTAACCCATGTTGTGCCTTAACCTAACCCATGTTGTGCCTTAACCTAACCCATGTCGTGCCTTAACCTAACCCATGTCGTGCCTTAACCTAACCCACGTCGTGCCTTAACCTAACCCACGTCGTGCCTTAACCTAACCCACGTTGTCGCCTAACGTAACCCACGTTGTCGCCTAAACCTGCTCTGTAATTGTTATACGACTCGTTCAATTAGTGTAGTGTTGCCCACCCGCAACCCTCGCAATATAGTTCGCTACTCGCACTCCCCGCTCCCCTGTGTATCGCTTCATGTTAAACACCTTGCAAGTCTTGCTCACTTTCCACATGCTCCTGCTGTACACTGTAATGTGGATGGCAGCAGGACGTACATGCCGCCCCTCCCCACGTCCCCACCTTGCCCCCTGCCTTCGCAAGCTGGTTGGTGAGAACTTTGCATGTTCAATGCCCTCCGCATGCGACGTACTCAGGCTACGTTGTGGTGCGGCCTGTGTCAACTGTCCGCTAATGTCGTACGCGTAAACCACAATCTGTACTGCACATTCGTCCTTATGTACTGAATGATACATCGTGGCACATGTGTGACCGTACAACGACTGCGCCCAAAAACGGCGGACCATACAGTGCAAATATTGTGCACGCAGCTACGTGTCGTCTCCCTATGAGAGCTGGATTGCAGTGTGGTACGCCATAGAGACGTGTGGGAGGAACGGACGCCGTGGATGGCGATCAGCATGAGCTGTCTGTTGATGTATTCGGACCTAGTCGTCTCTCCTCACACACCGTGATGGCATGGTGCACCGCGTTCCATATCTGCGACATGCTACAGAGGCCGGTTGACAGTCGTTCGAGCAATGGACATCGCATACGTACGGGGGCCACCTTCCACGTATTGTCTAGGCGTGCACATTTTGTTGCGTGTATGTGGGCAGACGTAGTGTGGCGTGACACCTGACACAGGCATGCAATAATCGTGGAAGTTGCAAATGGCGATGGACGCCTGCGTTTTCTGGTGAAGTTACGCAAATGAACAAATGGTAACCTGTTGTGGTGCGGTTGTTCTCGCTAGGGGTGAATCGGTGATGGCGACGATAGGTTGAGGTACTAACCGGTTGTTCCAGCGATACCCACCATGCCGACGAAACTGAACGGCATCTGGGTGTGAAGCGATACGCGGCGGTGGCTGGGTGGGACCGTCCCCGGCCGGTGAGGGGGCGCCTCCCGGCGTGCTGGCCGCGCGGTGCGTGGGCGCACGCGCTACAGCCGGCTGGTGGGGG
>NW_025727049.1:0-2500 GCF_021461385.2 Schistocerca piceifrons | reverse complement strand
TTGTGCCTTAACCTAACCCATGTTGTGCCTTAACCTAACCCATGTTGTGCCTTAACCTAACCCATGTTGTGCCTTAACCTAACCCATGTTGTGCCTTAACCTAACCCCATGTTGTGCCTTAACCTAACCCATGTTGTGCCTTAAACCTAACCCATGTTGTGCCTTAACCTAACCCATGTTGTGCCTTAACCTAACCCATGTTGTGCCTTAACCTAACCCATGTTGTGCCTTAACCTAACCCATGTTGTGCCTTACCTAACCTATGTTGTGCCCTTAACCTAACCTATGTTGTGCCTTAACCTAACCCATGTTGTGCCTTAACCTAACCCATGTTGTGCCTTAACCTAACCCATGTTGTGCCTTAACCTAACCCATGTTGTGCCTTAACCTAACCCATGTTGTGCCTTAACCTAACCCATGTTGTGCCTTAACCTAACCCCATGTCGTGCCTTAACCTAACCCATGTCGTGCCTTAACCTAACCCATGTCGTGCCTTAACCTAACCCATGTCGTGCCTTAACCTAACCCATGTCGTGCCTTAACCTAACCCATGTCGTGCCTTAACCTAACCCATGTCGTGCCTTAACCTAACCCATGTCGTGCCTTAACCTAACCCACGTCGTGCCTTAACCTAACCCACGTTGTCGCCTAACGTAACCCACGTTGTCGCCTAAACCTGCTCTGTAATTGTTATACGACTCGTTCAATTAGTGTAGTGTTGCCCACCCGCAACCCTCGCAATATAGTTCGCTACTCGCACTCCCCCGCTCCCCTGTGTATCGCTTCATGTTAAACACCTTGCAAGTCTTGCTCACTTTCCACATGCTCCTGCTGTACACTGTAATGTGGATGGCAGCAGGACGTACATGCCGCCCCTCCCCACGTCCCCACCTTGCCCCCTGCCTTCGCAAGCTGGTTGGTGAGAACTTTGCATGTTCAATGCCCTCCGCATGCGACGTACTCAGGCTACGTTGTGGTGCGGCCTGTGTCAACTGTCCGCTAATGTCGTACGCGTAAACCACAATCTGTACTGCACATTCGTCCCTTATGTACTGAATGATACATCGTGGCACATGTGTGACCGTACAAACGACTGCGCCCAAAAACGGCGGACCATACAGTGCAAATATTGTGCACGCAGCTACGTGTCGTCTCACCTATGAGAGCTGGATTGCAGTGTGGTACGCCATAGAGACGTGTGGAGGAACGGACGCCGTGGATGGCGATCAGCATGAGCTGTCTGTTGATGTATTCGGACCTAGTCGTCTCTCCTCACACACCCGTGATGGCATGGTGCACCGCGTTCCATATCTGCGACATGCTACAGAGGCCGGTTGACAGTCGTTCGAGCAATGGACATCGCATACGTACGGGGGCCACCTTCCACGTATTGTCTAGGCGTGCACATTTTGTTGCGTGTATGTGGGCAGACGTAGTGTGGCGTGACACCTGACACAGGCATGCAATAATCGTGGAAGTTGCAAATGGCGATGGACGCCTGCGTTTTCTGGTGAAGTTACGCAAATGAACAAATGGTAACCTGTTGTGGTGCGGTTGTTCTCGCTAGGGGTGAATCGGTGATGGCGACGATAGGTTGAGGTACTAACCGGTTGTTCCAGCGATACCCACCATGCCGACGAAACTGAACGGCATCTGGGTGTGAAGCGATACGCGGCGGTGGCTGGGTGGGACCGTCCCCGGCCGGTGAGGGGGCGCCTCCCGGCGTGCTGGCCGCGCGGTGCGTGGGCGCACGCGCTACAGCCGGCTGGTGGGGGCGGCCAAGTGGCAGGCGCGCCGGGCCGACGGACGCGGCAGGCGTCGCAGCTGCGCGCCGGCGCACCCTGCGCGCGGCGCCGTGCGGCCAAAGTAGGTCCTCGCGGGCCCGGTGCGAAGCGCGGTGGACATCTTCAGTGTGCTGGTCCGATTGAGGACTGTGTGCGTTGAGGATGCGCTGCCGCCCGGCGCTCGGCGCCGCGACGCCGTCTGCTGCTCGGTCGCCCCAGCGGTTCTCGCTGGTGGTTTGTATCGCAGCTGTGCGGATGTGTTGGCGCGTGCGCTGTGCTGGGAGAGTTCGCTTCGGCACCCCAAGTGGGGCTTTTGTCCTTCTGTGGCGCTGGCGTTGGAGCTGCCGGTCACCGTAGGTGGCGCGTGTTGTCTCCCGCCGGCAATGCCACGACAGCACGCTCCCGGGCCTCTGTCGGCAGCGGCAAGCTCAGTTGGGAGCACGGGTGGTCGCACCGAAAGCGTCTACTCGCCTAACTCCGGGCGATTGCGCCTCTCTCGAACCCGACCAAGTACTTGGGACGGCGCTGCGCGCCGCCGGGACCTGAGAGGGTTTCGAGGTGTATTGTGCAGGGGAGCTCAGCCTCCTCCTGTTTGCAGAATGATTGAGCGGGACGCTTGCGTGTTCGCGCGGGCCCCGCGGGACACACCTCCCGGGCGGCCGGCTGCTCAGCTCTAGTTGACGCAGCTCCCTGGTTGATCCTGCCAGTAGTCATAT